>NW_022170596.1:6360838-6579873 GCF_008802855.1 Photinus pyralis
GAACGGGACGTCGGAAGGAGGTACCGTCAAAGGAAATGTGGTAGCCCCCGACACGATCTTCCTGATGGTGGAGTCAAATCTTCAAACGCAAATTGCGGGTGAACCGAACGTCGGAAGTGGGTACCGTCAAAGGGAATGTGGTAGCCCCCGACACGATCTTCCTGATGGTGGAGTCAAATCTTTAAAAGCGAATTGCGGGTGCACGAGGAAAGTGGGAAGCGGTTAGTGAATGTTGTAGCCTTCGACAAGATCTGTTATTGATGGTTGAATCGAAAGTGGCTAATAGAATACTGATCTGCCACACAAAAATGCGCTGAAGTCCCTTCGATCTCAAACGAGGACTTTGATAATTTTTATTATATCTTGCCGAAAAAGTTTAAGGAGGTTTAAGGATGTTCGTCGCAGAAAAATAAGGAGATCGCTGCGTTGAATGAACGTGGGAATTGGGTCAAATACCCTAATATGTATTGCAATATGTAGGTAATATGGGTCAAAACGGATGCAATACGGTAGCGTTAAACAATACAAAACGCGGTTGGTGGCAAACGGAATTTCCCAGAAGTCTAACCGCGCCAGTTGTTAAGCCATCTACAGTCCGCCTGTTAAGAGAGAGGTGTTGGAACCGAAACCGAAAAGAACACGGCGGTGGAACCGATTGCATTTATAGGCCCCCCGCTTAGAACCGGACCCGTTATTCAAAAAATTATGATAATAACGGGAACCGATACCGGTACCGTTATTATTAGTGCACAGAACCGGTATTATTCGGTTTTCTCCACCCCCCCCCCTTTTATAATGTTGCTTTTGAAAATTTGTTTCTGAAATGTTGGCCTTAAAAACGTTTCTTATATTCAGATTTATTATTCAATGACATTAGTTATTATTATTAACGATAAAATATAATCAGGGTGTCAACTGTTTGAGTGCCACTCACCCCACTATTGACATCTCGCTTACCTTAAGAGGTAGAAAGTTGGTTAAATGAGGGTAAAGTTGCGAATTTTCGTGTAGAATAATAATCTGAAAAGACATTCAATAGTTTAGTATTAATTTTTTCATGATAAATTAATCGTACTAACTAAAACATTAAGACATTTTTTATGGACAATAGAATTATTTTTTAAAGGTCTCGGTTACGATTCTGTTCTTTCTTTTTAGCGCATTTTTGCAAATTTATTTGTAAAAAGTAGCTTTTAATCTCACTTTGGCTGGCTGGCTGGCAGCAAATGTGGGCGCGTAGAAGAACTCTTGTAGAAAGGCAACGGGTGTACGTGTATCTACAGGGCCGTGAAATTTGTCAACCTTAGGGACATGGCTACATGATGTGGGGTTGGTGACATCTGGGCTTCATCCTCGAGCGTAGTATACTAACGTGAAGGTTTTTCAGTTTTTTCCTATCTTCTACTACAGTTTTGGTCCGATTCTTTTGAAATTGGTGTCGTCGGAAAGATGTTGTAAACGCGCACAACTCTTGCGTGGCGGAATTTTGTTTTTTGTCATAGGGGCGAAATTAACGACCTTTTGCGAGGCGCGCGCGCGTCTTCGAGAAGTAGTCAGGCGCCTTTTACCTTCCGTTGCGAACTCACGCGGTTTAACGTTTCGTGAATCTCGAATCGCTGTCTCTCTTTCTCGTGTCGCCAATAGGAAGTGAATTGCGAGTGAACGGGACGTCGGAAGTGGGTACCGTAAAAGAGAATGTGGTAGCCCGCGACACGATCTCACTGATGGTGGAGTCAAATCTTCAAACGCGAATTGCTGGTGAACGGGACGTCGGAAGGAGGTACCGTCAAAGGGAATGTGGTAGCCCCCGACACGATATTCCTGATGGTGGAGTCAAATCTTCAAACGCGAATTGCGGGTGAACGGGACGTCGGAAGGGGGTACCGTCAAAGGAAATGTGGTAGCCCCCGACACGATTTTCCTGATGGTGGAGTCAAATCTTCAAACGCGAATTGCGGGTGAACGGGACGTCGGAAGTGGGTACCGTAAAAGGGAATGTGGTAGCCCGCGACACGATCTCACTGAAGGTGGAGTCAAATCTTCAATCGCGAATTGCGGGTGAACGGGACGTCGGAAGGGGGTACCGTCAAAGGAAATGTGGTAGCCCCCGACACGATCTTACTGATGGTGGAGTCAAATCTTTAAAAGCGAATTGCGGGTGCACGAGGAAAGTGGGAAGCGGTTAGTGAATGTAGTAGCCTTCGACAAGATCTGTTGTTGATGGTTGAGTCGAAAGTGGCTAATAGAATACTGATCTGCCACACAAAAATGCGCTGAAGTCCCTTCGATCTCAAACGAGGACTTTGATAATTTTTTTCTTATGGACGCCATTTAGAATTTTGACATTGTGAGATTACGTCTACTCAACGACGTATAACACATGGCGTATAACACATGGCGGTTTAGTGTCACATTTTTTCCTAAAAATACAATTTTTCATTTTCTGGGAAGAGTGGAACGGAACCATATAATTAAATGGGTTCAACTAGGTAACTGCCTAAAACACATGCAGGAAAACACCGTAAATACTGATTGGTATAGCTCGATCTAAATGTTTTTGGTTGACTCTACTGATTTCATTCTTCATATTAGACTGTAAAACAGGCACAATATGGAGAATGAAATCAGTCACCCAAAAACCTTGGACCGCAGTTTAGGTTTAGGTACATAAATAAAATAACATTCAAACATCTATAAAAAATGATCAAAGTCCTCGTGTGAGATCGAAGGGACTTCAGCGCATTTTTGTGTGGCAGATCAGTGTTTTATTAGCCAATATTGACTCCACCATCAATAAGATCTTGACGAAAGCTACCACGTTCACTTTGTCGGTACCATTTTCTCACTTACCGTGCACTCGCAATTCGCGTTTGAAGTTTTGACTCCACCATCATTAAAATCCTTTGGGGGTTACCATATTCCCTTTGTGGACACCCACTTCTGATCACCCGCAACAATTCGGATTTGAAGTTTCGACTCCACCATCAGTAAGATCTCGTCGGGGGTTACCACATTCCCTTTGTCGATACACAGTTCCGATGTCCCGTTCATTCGTAATTTACATTTTGGTAGATTTCGCTAAAATCCCGGCATAAAATCGTATTCAACTTTTGGGTACTTCACATAGCTCGACCTTCTATTAGTGACACGAGAAAAGAGACCGCGATTCGCGCTGTAAGAAACTTTTGGGCGCCCAAAGTCGACTACCCCTCGAAGCGCGCCGCGCAAAAGGTGGTTTATTTCGCCCCTAGGAAAAAAAACAAAATTCCGCCACGCAGGAGTTGTGCGCGTTGACAAGATCTTCCCGACGACACCAATTTGAAAACAATCGGAGAAAAACTGTAGAAGAAGATAGATAAAAACTGAAAAATCTCCAGGTTAGTATAATACGCTCGGGGATGGCGTCCAGATGTCGTCGACTCCAAATCTTGTAGCCCCATCCCTAACGTTCTTAATTACATGGCCCCGATAGTTACATGTACACTCCTTGTCTTTTTACAAGCGTTTTTCTACGGGCGCGCATTTACTGTCAGCCAGCCAGCCAGCCAAAGTGAGATTAAAAGCTACTTTTTACAAAAAAAAATTTTTTGCAAAAATGCGCTAAAAACAGATATAATCGCATTACACGCCACTGTGGTAGCACATTTATCTAAATTGAACCATTAAACGTGCAAACCAAATTCAGATAAAGTGTAAGAGGACCATTCTCGTTCAGTTCATTTCACAATTTTGGCCGAACAGTCACATCAAGTTTCAACTCTGTCTTTTAATAAAATTACACTGCCAAAAGATAATTTTAAAGGGTTTTCGTATTTAAAGCGTCGCGTCGCGTCGTCGCGATTCCTATCCTATACCTATGTTATTGGAGAAAGAGAGACAGTATTATTACAAATGTTTAGGTAATCCCCAAATAGATGTTTGGGTGTTATTTTCACCCCTTACACATAGGTAAATACCGAGGTAAATACAATTTATTTTTTAATTATAAGTGTAGGTATATTACAATAATACATTGAATAATACGCAAATTTCGGATGTGAAAAGCATCTCGAATGATGCAATCAATACTTCAGCATCCCTTAAGTTTGGATGGAGTGCGAGTGCGATTGCGAGCGAGTTGTCTGGCTGGGGCGTGCTTCGCGTGCCACAGCCGGAGACCGGCATACGCCCATTTTATTTCTGCCCTTTAAGTTTGTCGTTGGGTGTAAAATGCAGGTTGCAACGAAAGTGCAACGGTTTTGCGTTTTGTTGTGGTGCATACAGCTTTCCTACGGCGTGGTGAGTTTATTTGTTAATTTATCATCGGTTGCTCTAATAATCTAAATGTCCTCTAAATTAAACACGCCGCCCGTTTGCACATGAAGGGGCCGTTGACTTAGTCATACAATTCGCGTTTCTATTCTAGTAGATGTGGCTTGTTTAATTTTATTCTTCTCGAGTTCTGAATCTCAAACGGAAACTGTTGCGATTTGCGGCGTGTTTCGAATTTGACGCATGCGTATATGGAAACTCCAGGTAAGTAGAATTTTTTAATTACGAGAGTTCTTTCGTAAGTCTCGTGCAAAGTTCGCGATTTACATACACTTCTAGCCTGTGTAGTTGATTGTTGTGAATATTTTTGCAGTCGTTACGTTCCAGGAAATGTGAAATGTGTTTCTGATTCATATATGTGGTCATCGATGTTGTTTTCGTATTTTTTTCGATGGTTGTGGTTACTTTATCAACATGTACCCAGTGCCGGGACTTAAAGACCCAGGACCCCTAGGCACTTGAAATTTGGGGGCCCCCTGGCCCTTATCCCGCAGTCATTTTAGAAATTCAGGGAATTAAAGGCACAGTACAAAATGTATATTTTAAAAAAGAATTTAATTACTCTAATAATCATCATAGCTAGGTCCTTAAAATCTATACAATCATACGGCGAACTTTCTTCTCTGCGAAAGAGCGGATGACGTCGTCATAGTCAATAGACTGCATTATTTCCGACTCTATGTACATTACAGAGAGTGAATTTAATTTAATCTATGTTTTTCTATATTAGATCTTAAAAAAGTCTTTATTCTTTTTAGCGCGGAAAACGACCGTTCTGCTGAGCAGTTTGACGCGGGTGTGCACAACAGCATTCGGAGCGCAATTCCTACGTTTGGATAAATGTCCAAAAAGCCTTTTTCCAACAAGTATTTGTATAGATTCAAAAAAGAAAACTCTAACTTCATTCATCGACAATAAATGAGCTCGCATCACAGTAGGCTCAAATAATATCGTCGTTTCACTCGTTTCGCTTTAAACCTGTAGGATTGGATAATATTGGCGACTGTTTTGATGAGACAAGCCCAGCCGTTTGCTGGTTTATTTATATCAAGGTCCGTTACACACTGGGGCCCCTAGGCCCGGGCCTTGTGGGCTTAGCTGTAAATCTGGCACTGCATGTACGTACCTACGTTACATTTTTATCTCTAGGAAATTGAGGACATTGGACATAGTTGGTATGATATCATGACACCTTAATGTTGGCAAGCCGTCAAAACACTGCCTTTAAACAAATGTTATTTGTATCACAAGTCCAGAAAATGGATGTTTGCGAGTGTGAGTAAGGTTGCAGGCCGAAGCGGAGCTGAGGCCTGCAATACGAATACTCGCAAAACATTTTTATGGACGTGTAATACACAAGATTTTTTGTGTCGAAGTAAAAAATTTGAGGGAACAACGTTCATTTTAAAATTTATATTTCTACCTCCTATAATTAAGCCGTCATACTTGCATTCAAATTTCCAATATTTCGATGTTATGTTGGTAGCACAGACAGTTGGCGGTTGGTAGCACAAGCATGTCAATTCACAACCGATATTTACCAGTGTTTATTCCACATTAATTGTGATTAAATGAATAAACAAAGCATTTACGTTAATTTAATTATTTTTACAAATTTCTAAAACGCTTAGCCCAGTCTTAAGAAGTTCATAACATTTAAAAGAAGCTGCGCTAAAACTAATAAGTAGTAAGTTGATTTCAATGGGAAACATAACCTTGAAATTTATTTCAATTTCAGCTAGTGCTTACGGCTTACACCTATTTTGAGAATTGGGTTGCAATGTTTTCATTTGCAAATTGATTTATCATATTAATTCCATTACATATAAGAATGATAACAAGTTTGTTTGGATATCTACTTCTCGTTGGCTGTCGATTACGAGGAGAGCAGCAAGAGGGCCGATGATTGCTCCGTGCAAATCTACAATTTGGTGTATGCAGTGTCGTTTGATTATTATGGTCTTACTACACGGAAGTAACTGATGTCGGAAATTTTCATCATAGATATGAGCATAGATATCGACAAGAAACCGTTTTCATATGCGTACACCTCCTTTTCGGAAACTGTCATCTTCAGAGAAATATACTTGCTTGTAGATATATAATTTATGGAATAATGTATACAGTTTAATGTTAACAATGGCAGAAATAATAATAATTACAAAACATAGTGTCGTTACTCTTCATCCGTTTAGTGTTGTGTTTTTTGACTGCGTTAATTTACATGCGAAACCATTTGTTGGCATTCCTGGCATCGAGTGTGGAAGTAGGTAAACTTCAATTTCCTATACTTTCAATTAGCTCTCTGTTTTTTGCCATAAACCGTAAGTTTACCATCGGTAAACATGTACAAGTGTCATAACCGCACTAAACGAAAACTTGTAAGTGAAACTTACAATTCTTGATTAGGGTACTTACCTACCGCATTTACATATACGTATTACTATGTTACCTACCAAGCCATAAAGTGCTTAAAATGGAATTTGCACAAAAAATATGCCTATCATTCTTACAATTTAATTTAAATTTAGAACTGTCATTGCAAATTAAATCAGTTCCACCAACCAATTTTTAGTGATATTTTTGCCGGCCTAGGCCAGCAAATCATAACTTTCTGGACTAATTTGGCTACAGAAAACAAAGCTTTGAAGCAGGGAGACACAAAAATAGTTATTTGTTTCATTAGTACAAAAAATGTCAGTTTTCGGGACGAGGAAGATAGTTGCTGGACGACGCGTTAGCGGAGTCCAGCAACCTTCCGAGTCCCGAAAACGCATTTTTTGTACGAATAAAACATAAAATTTTTTCTCCAACCCCCTTTACTTCAAATTACATTTGAAATTAGATTCAGTCCAGTTTCACTACTAGTATAAGAACTTCTGTTTTCTTGTCCTCACGTGTCATGTCACTCTAGTTTTTAGGTTAACTTATAACCTATTCGTTCTTACTTCTTACTTCTCACCTCTCGCGACTTTGTAGGGAGCAAATCTTGAGGTAGCATGTTCTGCCGTTTCTAAAATCTCTGGCGGAGTGCAATCGATGTCCCTATCAGTTTCAGTCATTTCTATTGTATAGACAATTAATATTGCTATATTTTGTATTGAAATAAAAAACTTACCATACAGTTTTTTAATTAAAATTAATTGCAATTAACTTTTTCAAATTTTGAATGCAAAATGACAGATAATAGTGCAATGGGTCTGAAGTAGATGGCGTTACGCGCGACGGCGGGTTGTATACGTATTAAAATTACGTTCATCGAATATGTAAATTACGTTACACATGGTTTAAATAAAAATAGCGAGCGTAAATCATTTTCAATACATGTACATGCATACGTATAGGTAACAGCATTACTTGCATTGAATATGCAAAAATATTTGATTTGTATGTATAGAAATATCTTACAACCTGCAATGTAAAACGATGTCAATGTGACATATCTCCGTGATTGGAATTTTTTAATTGGCCAACTTTCAAGGTCAATTTCTTTTTGGTACTAGGACCAAAAGTATCCACTTTTTGTACAGTTGCCATGGTGAAAGCGATTAATCCGCAAAACGTCAATTTTAGGTACCGAACACTGTCACAAAATAGCGTCTTATTCAGGTGGTTGGAGAAAAAATGATTTTCTTCTGCACGGTAGCATGTTGAGACCTAGCACTTTCCTTTTATTGTAAATACTTCTCATGGATTGCTTCGCCTTTTATTGAGCGAAGTACCCAATCTATGTAGCAATTTTTGACATCGATTTCAATTTGTTTTTACAAGAAGTACATATCGGTCAAAGTTCACAAAAATTAGCCCACAAATATGAAACTTTTGCCCATGCGCGAAAACAACTCGTAAAACGATAAATTGCATGTACACATATGAACATCAAAGTAATCTCCAGCCTTGGTTAACATAATTAATATAAACGAAAAGTGTGGATGCAGTCTGCAATTGCTCAATATGGTAAGGATATTACCAAGACAATACCTTTCTTTTTATACACCAAAATCCTTCTATAAGTCAACTTTATATTCAGCATGGAGTTTCGCACAGTAGAGGTCAGCTTCTTTATTGATCCTGGTGCT
The DNA here is from genome assembly GCF_008802855.1 of Photinus pyralis. Classification (NCBI taxonomy): domain Eukaryota; kingdom Metazoa; phylum Arthropoda; class Insecta; order Coleoptera; family Lampyridae; genus Photinus; species Photinus pyralis. The sequence continues at coordinate 6,369,229 of NW_022170596.1, forward strand.
ACTGGTGTGACCGAGGAACTGATCAACGCTCTTCGCTCGAAGTCGAAAGTGTGAAGTGACTTGTAATGGAGCCACAGCAAGCAAGGAGTTGCAAGAGAATCTATCAACCTTTCAACTGCAGAAATTTGAACAAAATTCAATTGATTTCAGTTTTTCTCCGTAACCATTAGACATGAGACAAAAGTTACAAGAAATGAATGCAACTTTTTATTAAAGACAACTTTTCGTATTTCCAACAGTTAAACAAATATGGTAAAAAAGTGACAATCAGCCGCCATCTTAGCACAACATGCACGAGTGTTCATTTTCAATGTTGTTACTGGGCTACACACCTATGCAAAGTTTTCCCTTTGTAGTGTACTTAACCCCCAGGTTCTACGATAACTTCACACTACAAGAACACGGAAATAAAGTCAACCCGGCAAAGCTTAAAAATGGCCACCCGAATGACTACACCCTCCAAAACTAAACAAGATCCCGCTTAAATTTGAAAAGTGGCACGTAATCAAACATCTAAGGCAGGGCCCCCTTACGTTATAGTTGTAAACAACGCTATGACCTGAAGCACAGTAGAGAGGGAACGTTAAATAAAACACTGAAATTGTGAAAAGTTTGTTTAATAATGATCGATGATTGTAAAAGCTCGGAAATTTAAGTCCAAAATAAATTACATCGCAAAAATAAACTTTTGAAAATGGTAGTTCACCGAATCAAAATAGAAATAGGCTGGGAAAAAAAGAACTTACCAATAAAAAAAAACCAGCCGTCAAATTAATATCAAATTGTGTTGTAAAATTAATTATTTGTAATGATGTGAATGCGTAACATAAAATTATAACCTCACAAAAAGTATAGGCCGTATTAGACGATGCAATTTTTATTGCAATTTTTGCAGCAATTCATTGCCGCAAGAAATTGCACGAAAAATTGCTCCGTGTATGTTAAAATTGCACGTGCAATTTCTTGCGCCAAATATTGCAGCAAGACATTCTGCAATTTTCTGGTTATAGAACTTGTGCTATTTTTCTTGCAATTTAGTAACTATTTTAGTAACATTTAATTTATAAAAAAAATAAAGTGGTATGCACTGGAGAACATTACCTCCTTATGCTATATACAGGTTTGTTATTTAAAGTTAAAACTGAAATAACCTATTTACGAGGAATTCAAAAATGGATATTGCTGCCGCATCTTTAGTTATTGCGTCTGCTGTTGCTCTTTTAAAAAAAAAGAAACAAAGAAGACGACGACATTTTTGGACCAGGCAGTGGCTTGCCAATAACGATTTCACAAAGGGAAACTTAAACCTACTCAATGAATTTAACGAACCTGATGGCCGTTTGCACCGACATATTTAAGCCGAGCTTAGCTTAAGCGTAGCTTAAAATCCATGGCAACAATTGTCTCAATAATCGTTGCCATGGATTTTAAGCTACGCTTCAGCTAAGCTCCACTTAAATTTGTCGGTGCAAACGGCCATGAGTATGAATAAGTGCGTGCAAATATAAATAATAAATTGCACGGCCTTCAACAAAGGAAACGTCACAAAACACACGTTTCCTGGTCTACAACAGACGTGAAGTTGCTTTCAAGTATTTCCCAGTGATGCCAATTCCACTTTCATTGGCACCAATACATGATTAGAATTGGGTATAAAAAAATTGCCAAATAAATTGCATAGTGTAATCATTGCATCTTTTTGCAATAATTGCTGCAATAATAGCAGCAACAGTTGCTGCAAGGATTGCAATAAAAATTGCATCGTCTAATACGGCCTTATCAGGTAAACTTCAAGAGGTAACATACAGGTTAAAAACAAGTTTTGGAAATTATGGGTTAGGTAAGCAGGTACCAAGATTCTAAGAAAGGGTGAACTACACAGGATGTGACTCATTTTTGGTGCAATAAAGTCCTTTTGTTAAAAGTAAGATGGAAAATTACATGGCTTTGTAGGCAAATTTAACTAAGAACAAAATATGTGGAAATTATTGAATCGCCACCCATTTATCGCACATAGATTCTAAACTGAAGAGCTTTGATTAGCGTAATCCCGCTCCTGCAAGGTGGGTAGCCCGCCCCTGGTTTCGAGCCTACAGTTGGATGTCGAAGACAATCATGGAAATAGGTGTCGTACTTCAATTTTGACTACAATTTTTACCACCCCTGTGACTGCTTCATTCACGGAGAAAATTGTTAGTAACAAACAACAAGTCAGTACATACATCAAACGAATCGGTAATTTCCACATATTAAAATAAAATGATCAAAACTTATATGAATGTTACTTCAGGGGCAAGAATAAGTAATCAACATAAATTAAGCACCAAAAACATAAACAATTACAAACAATAGCATAACGGTATCACACATGTGATTCTGCATTGCGGTTAAACCAAGTAAATTTCAAAAACAAGGATTCAAACACAAAAATATAAAATGCGGCATACAAAACACAAATACGATATAAAGAAATGCAAAAAATTACTACCTGCATTAAATAACAACAAACATTTACAGAGCGACGCGTTCACGACCACCATTCAAGACAAGATGCCCACAGAACAGTAATATTCTGTGAAGATGACAAACGTAACCCCCGTTCGTGCTTTCTAGATGGCGCAGGCAGCTTTTCCCCACCATAGATATATAAATACATAGATACAGCCATACCCCAACATAGTTCAAAAGGACGTACCATCTATTACCATCACTTTCGGCACATTAATTACGTATAGCGCTATCCTTTATAGAGGTACCCTGAGCATGGAAGACAAGATTCGCATTATTTATTATAGCTGTCAATCAAATTGTTAGCACAAATCACACAGAAAATTATCAGATTTGAGACTTTACAACATAAATAAACCGCCTTTTTATTTATTTAAATCGCATAGTAGCAAGAAATGTTACATTTAAAATGGAAGATGTTACTTAGAAAGCTGGAAAATGAAGAATTTGAAAAAATTACAGCTGACAAATGGAAGAAAGTGTGTGAACATGTGGAAAGTGATTAATTTAAAAGAGAAGTTATATTGGTTGATGTTTCTGAACTTTATAATAAGTGTTAATAATGACAGTGATGATTCGGATTTGTCAATTTCATCTGACGATGATTCGGATTGTGAACTTTATAAATGTAATGAATGTTCACTAAATGAGTATTATCACCAATTGGATATCATTGCTAAGATGTTGTATTTATTTTAAATAAATGTACACGTGTAGCTTACTTACTACAATTAGCACTATAATTTAAAAAAGAAACTCCACCGATTGGACATATGCCGAAAGGTAGGCAAGACGCGTAGCGACCAAAATTTGATATTGCACGCACACACAGTCTATAAATCTCGTTTTCCTAAGAATATTGCACGGATCCTGTGATCATGATACAAACGCACTGCATCAACATCATATAGGCCAAAATGATAATTGGAAACGAATTCACTTCCTGTCGCAACTTAATCTTCGTAACCATTACGCCTACAACCATGCAATTAAAATTAAATTGTTGAACATAAACTTTACTTACTTACGGTTTTTTTTGATATTCTACAAGCCAGCAATGAATTCACTGCAGCACATCATGCCAAACAAGGTAAACATGTCCCAAATTTGAATGGCGTAGCTCTATGTAATAAAACTATTTCAGGAATAACAATTATGGACGCGTCTATCATTATGGCAAGCACTAATGTTATTCGTATTCAATTGATAACGCAATAATCACATAATATTTAGGGAAAAAACCGCCCATCATGTTTAGGGCGAATATTTTTAGTTAGATTTGATTTCGCGCGATCGTGAAATGTGTCAACTGTCACATGACTTATGGGACGCGCGAAGTTTGTTTTAAGCGTCCGATTCGCGTACGACATAGTGGTTAATGCAATAAAAAGCGATAGAACATGTTTCTTCTTGGTTAGAAAGTAATGGAGAGATGTACAAATTTCTTTGATATGTTTTTTAAAACCGAGGTACGTTTGTTAAGGATGGCTGTATCTAGGTATTTATATATTTTATATCTATGTTCCCCACCTAGAAATTGCATGGTTGCCAACTCTCAAAAATGTATGTATCATCGTAAGGTGTATAATACAGGATGGAACCTCTCACCTTTTAGGGAATAATTTCGAGATAGAGGGAAAATTTTACGTAAATGACCGGCAAATAAATCAACAAAATCTGTAATGTTTAGCATTATTGAACAAAGAACAAAAAGGGCGCTATGGCATTGGGGCGCAAGATATTAGGACGCGGACATTGGACCGCAGACATTAGGCCATGGACATTAGGGCGCAGACATTGGGACGTAGATATTGGGATGCAGACATTAGAACGCAAGCATCATGTAGGTCCCCTTACAAAGCAGGTATGATAAAAGGTATAATTAAATTAAACCAATGTTATTTTACTTATTTCATCTGTATATGTGTTCTAACATCTCGTCCTACCCTAGGATCTGTCCTGTCTGCAACCTAATGACAGCGGCCTAAGCCCTAATGCCGGGTCACCAACAAAAACAGAATAAATTTCAACAATTAGATTAGTACAGTAAACAAATGAGGTAATACCTACACGAAGAAAAGTAGAAACCTTAACAGATCAATGTCACAACTCTAATTTATTTAAAAAAATACAAAACGGTGACAAATGGTTACAATAGTTCTAAATGTTATACCAACATAACCTATAATACAGTCTCTTTGTAAACAATACAAGTAAAACAAAACATGAACTTCATTATACTAACACGACATAATTACTTCTATTTATTAATAAGTTCTAATAAATCAATATTCTGGAGTTAGGTCAATATGTGAAATTCTAATAAAAGTAAATTTCAGGGAGTCAGTAACGACTGCGTCATCAAATGCAACCTTCGCATATTCCTTACACAGCTATGATTAGGATGCGAAGATATGAAATTGTTTAGGTTTTGTTGTAATTCTTTTAGCACAATAGGCATGTGCTCTTTCGTTATTAAATTAGTAGGCTCCAAACTTAAAACGGCTTCTTCGATATACCTAAAAATGAATGGGAATAAAGATATCACTGTTTCGTTAATAGCACAACCTACTTTTGTTTCAATTCAGTGTTTCTAACTAAGTCTGCACTTAACTGTTGAATTAACGACAAAATGACAGGCTGTGTGAGTAAGCAACCTCCTATTTTGAAAACTTCTTGAGGATTCGTTTTTTCGCAGACATGTACTACTAAGGATAAATCGGATGCTGACAAAGCTTGCTGAAAGGCCACATCGATTTGTCCTTTGCCTAACAGTTGTTGAATGTGTGCCAACTGCGCCTACAACAAATGTAAAATTGTTACTGCAAACCAGCAAACAGTGACCTCACCAATAGACATACCTGAGAATCAAACACATGCGGCGATGGTGTTACTGCTCTCGATCGAACAGCATTAATAACGCTATCTTCCAGTATTGCCGCATGGTTCTTAAAGCCCAATTTCACTTGCTCACTCACCAAATTCGCCAACATGAGTGTTAATCTGTCCTGCATGCTAAATACGCAAAAGTTAAGAATCACAAAAAATTAACAAACAAGAATGCTTACTTGGCAAAAGAAATGTTTAGTTGCTTTTCAATTTCTTGAGAAACATTGGCAGGTAGCTTGTCTGAATTTTTTTTTATGTTATCGGAAACCTTTTGCATTTGACTTATTAGATCAGCACCTTTATCTTGCGCGTGTCTTTGTTTATCCATGTAGTTTTCAACTGACGCAGTGTCTAAAAGATTAGTTTTGTAGTATTACATCATGACGTTTAACGTGTTTGAAATATAGGAATAAACTGTTAAAATCAATATAGACAACGAGCAACCAGCACAGACAGACGGACAGAAAGTCTAAATAACCAAACTTTAATCGGTTAGTCCCTTGACCATTATCTACCTAATTACTGAAGACAGAATTGGAAAATTCGAAACCATTCGTGGGTTATCATGTACACAGATGGACGGACAGAGGTAACTGGTTAATATTTAGTGAGTAATGAGTGTCCAAAGAGACTAGAATCTCGTGATTGTAGGTTATACAATAGTACTTACATTCCTTAGTGCCTTTAGTAAAGGTGTCATGAATTTGTTGAAACATTGTTCCGCAGACTCGTTCCCAGGATGGAATAAGTGTTGTACCCATCATTTCCTTATAACACTCCTCCAAACTTGGTTTTATTATATTTACTATGGATAAACTCAACGAATCCGCCACGGCCTATAAAAATACGCAAACAGTTCAGACTTGTTATAACGTAAGAATATTTCTACTCACTTTGCTGGTAACTAGCTTAGAAATATTATCTTTCAAAAGGTGATCGGTATTAGTTAATTTTTGTGTATACTCGACAAACAATTGATGTTTTAAACTCTCAAACGTATTCATTATGGAAGGTAAAACGATATTCTTTATATCGTGCCCGATAATTATTTGTAACTTCTCCGTTATTTGTTTTGTTAAAATTTGAGTGGTACTCGCTATAAGATTTTCGATGTGCTCTTGCTCTACACTTTTCTGTATATTTACATAATTCTCAAACAACTTCGCCTGTTGAATTTGACTTCTGGACAAGGCCACATCCAATTCCTTTGCGAACATTCCCCTCAAGTCATCTTTTATATTATTTTTATTCACCTCTTGTTGTAATTTTTGAATGTGAGCGTGTTGGTCACGGATCAGATTCTCCAAGCTGTTTAAACGCAAATTGATCTCTTGAAGGTGAGTTTTATCACTACCTAAGTCATTTCGATTGTCGGTAATACTTTCGGCCGCCGCCAGCTTGCGATTCTCCTCTTCAACTATTTCATTCGCTTTCATAATAGGAATATTGGGCCAAACCACTTCGCTACTGCTGTTCTCGTTAAACATCAAATTGTCAGTTTGATTAAAATTATTTTTAGTTTCGATTTCGGGACTAGTGTCTTTGGTAAGGTTTTCGAAATACTCCTGGCTGTTTTTAAACGATAAAATCTCTTGCACTTCGCGGCTCGGACTGGAGCCGGCGCTGGCGTAGTTTTCCTTTAGCGGTCTGTCAAACTGAAGTACGTCATCGGCGTCCATTAAATTTTCAATTTTGACATCTTCGGATATCTTTTCTGGCTTAAGCATGATAGGGGAGGTCGAGTTACTGCCGTGCGAATTTCTTTTGTTAGTGGGACTGTTCTGAATTGGCGAACTGAACGCGTCCGGAGTCATTAAATTTAAAGCAGCTTGGCCCGTTTGTTGTTGGATTAAATAATTTACAGACGTTTGCAAATCGTTCAATTTAGGTAGGTCTTTGGCGCTGGAGTCGTCCGCCTTATTCTCGTTCAAGTTAATTAGTGTGTCTGTGGATGAATCTAATGTGAACATTTCACTGTTATTCTGAACCGAAAGACTGTCAGGTTGATAGGTAATATTACACTCCTGCAATTTTTTGGGTTGAACCACATACAATTTTATAACAATAGCGGATATGTTAGTTTCATCTTCGTTAGCTTCACATAAACACAGATCATCAGAACTACTTGTGTAGCGAAATTTACAAATTTCTGCACTTGTAATGCAATAGCTCAAAACTGGTGCAGGTAATAAAAATTCTGAAATAGATATCACAGTTGCAACTCTTTCGGAATCGTGTTTCTCTAGTTGCAGGACATACATTATTCTGTTATTAATATCAGATAATAACAAATATTGACCTGTCATATCTAGACGGGCTTTTAATAATAACTGAGACGTAGGACACGTCGGGTTAGGTACGAACTTGATAGTTTGTAAACAGCTCCACGTTTCACAGGACCAAATTTTAAGTTCTGCGTTATATTTGGATCCGGTTATTGCGAACTTCCAAAACCTGGAACTAAAAGACAAATGTTTGATACCTATTCTCTACAGAAAGCGGTACAACATTTACAGTTTAGTTATTTTTACTAGTTATAAAACATACAACTACCTCAGCTGATGTTTCACGCAATTCCAAGAGAAAACTTAGAGATTTAAAGCTGTTTTAAGTGTGTTCATTATAAGAAGGTAGTAGATGGCGCTGAGTTTGAAGATAGACACACACAGGAATAATATAAAACGGCACCAAACTTGAATATAAATATACAGTGTGTCCCCGGATGGACTGAACAAGAGGGAAAAAATTTTTAATTTTAACTTTACACAAAAATGTCATTCTTTTTCTTAAGCTCTAAGGTGTCTTTTTTAACTTGATCAGGTTGCCATGGAAGATACAATGATAGTCTGATTTAATCAAAAACATGCAACTTAGAAAAATTTCCGCTGTAGATTTTGCGTTTTTTTAATTTTCTCAGCTGCTAAAAGGAATATCTAGATTTTTATTTCAGAATAGGTGGTTTTGAGGCAAGCAAAATTTTTTATAAAGAATGGCATTTTTGCGTAAAGTTAAAATTAAACATTTTTTCCCCCTTGTTCAGTCCATCCGGAGACACACTGTATAATATAAATACCAATCCACCAATTGCACTCTTGGTTCTTTAAAATTGACAAGTAATGAGAGTTCGACAGTTTAGTTCGTAACCGAAAATACTAACAAAACAAAATTGGTCACTCGCTTTATTTTTCAGCGTACTACTGACTTGTTAACCAATCACAGTGAAGGTCAAAGCTTCCCTATGTTTTCTACTGCTACCTTCTTAAAATGAATACAGTACACAAGCTTTTTAACTCTTCCTGTAATTTCTAAGAATACAGGTACGTGTATTTCCGTAAAGAAAAGTGGGGGTCATTTTTTACTCCAATGCAATACCTCCCTAATACTAACGTGCAGGTGGTAATAAAACCATCAGTGAATCATTTGGTGAATTACAAGATAATTCATTGGTCCGATCGCCCGTAGACACATCATGTTTCAACCACCTTTGAGGTCCACTGGTCAGAAAAATGGGAAAAATTGTTTAAGAGGTTTGAAAAGTACCGGATGGCGTCGGTCGGGGCTTGATCAGGTGACTAAAATCTAGCATGAAAAGATGTACAATAACTTGTTCAATGTTTCGTTTTTTCGCCCATCCTGACAGCACACGGCTTGCTTCATTTATGCCACGGACAATATGGAAATGTACATCAAGTTCATTACCACATTACTTACTCAGGTCCATAGGTGTGTACATTATCCAAAAATAGGAGACAAGACAGCGTTTCCCCTTGGTGTGGATTCCACTCATGCAGACACCGAGGCTTTTCATTTTCAACCATGTACACTTGAAAAAATTTCACAAATCCGTCCAAACTGGCGGTCGCTAACGCAGTACCGTCGGGCGAAAATGATGCGTCCACTACGTCGAGCACGTGCCCGTTGATTTCAACGTAGCCTTCATAACTTGTATGCGGTTGCAAAGGTCCAGTTCCGTAACGATTATTTACAATACTAACGTCCCAGACTTCGACTGTAACAAATAAAACGTATAGCTAGGTGCAACAAATTTATGGCGAATTTCACACCTGTGCTTCCATTTAACAGCACCAATAGTTTAGCGGGATCATCTAAAGTATCTGAGTCTTCTCCATACGATGGTACGTAAGGGCACCATATTACTCTGTAATTACTTGCTTGGGATGTGGGATGAATAACGTGCATTAATAATGTGCATCTAGTGGATTATTAAGAAAATAACTTTGCAGAAAAGGGAATAGTTCTTTTAAAAGCGAAACCTATCATTCCAACACCCGTCCCACTACCTCGGACCTGTAACAAAAGCCGTACAAGTCCTACAATTGTTAGAATATACTTTACACTTGTAGCTCTTTCATAACACAACTCATTTCCATATACCGAATTCAGTAGGACTTTTAGTTATAGTTACAGGCGGATTACTTGAAACTTGTAGACTTGTTACAATATTGTATAGTTTGTGTTACAGGTCCCTGGTCGTCACATAATAGCAACCTAATAAATGTTCACTACTTGATCTATGGATAGGCACCTTTATAGTCGATTTATACAATTACTATCATTAGACTATTAAGAAATATCTAATCAAATCAAAGGTTTATTGGGCGTTTCTAACCAACGATACCATACATTAGAAAAACCCGCATTCAGATGAAAAAAAACCAGCATTCAGGAATGATAAAAAAGCAGCATTCCCACGAAAAAAACCTAGCATTCCGGAATGACTAAAAAAAAATGAATGAAATTTGTTTAAGAAAGTAGCATTCCGATTAAGAAAAGCCAGCATTCCGGAATGATTAACAAAAATATACCAATGGAAAAAAAGCAGCATTAAAAAACATTCCGATGAAAAAACCCAACAGAGAAGGGGATCAAGGTCTCAATCGTTTCCATTAAAAAAAAATAACAAAAAAAAGCAAGTCCCGTCAAAAAAATGGTAGGTCCCAATTTAAAAAATAACAAAAAAAAGAGCAAGTACCATTAAAAAAAAAAGACCAGTCTCACTTCCAAAAAAATAACGAAAAAGGGCAGGTCTTATTTCGAAAAAATCATAACAAAAAGAACGGGTTCCACTTTTAAAAAAAGGGTATTTTGCATTAACATGATAAATCGACGACAGGATGGCCGTGTAAGAGGAACTTTTTTAACTCGAAAACATGACGTTTTATTATGGCTCACTAAAGAAGTTTTTGTTACTGTGCAATAACGGTTCATTTTAAATTGTATAGTGATGCATTAAGTGATGTACACAGTGTACAGTGCACTACCCCTCATCCTTTTATCATAACTTTTAATTAATGTAATTATTTAATAGATTTTAAATTTTTTTGAAAAATGTTCTTGAATAAGGGTACTGACATGTTACGCCTAATAAAAAGGTTCCTTGCTATTTAAACAAATTCAACTGTTTTTCGTTACTCATTTGTTTTCTGAAATAAAAACTACTAAATGCTGCCTTATGATGGGAAATAAAGTATTACACAACGTATACATATACAGGGTCATTCTTGACGAGCGTCAGTTAGAAAGATATGGAAAACCTTTGAAAATTAAGCTGAACTGATAAGTCCTTTAAGGGTTTTGGCACATGATGAATTGAACTAAAATATTTTCAAAATGGCGCCACTTCCGGAAATACCGGAAGTAGCCATCAACTTTGTTGTTTTAAATAGGGGCCCCCTATTTTTTCTACATTTTCGGATTCTACGTCGAATTTATAGTACAACGATACCCCATAGTTGACCCTTTGCTCCAAGGGCTTCGCCGATATTCAAGTTTTTGTGTCAAAAATTGAATTTGCAGGGGTAACTTTAAAAATTTATTATTCGAAAACGGTGAGAGATATTGCAAAACAGTTTTCAATGCTTTATTAAGGAAAGATCAAATTTTCTTATGGTATGCGTATCCGTCTAAAAAAGTGAGACTACGTCACTTTTTCAAAGCTCTCAAATTTTAAACTTTTAAATATCCGTAACTCCATTTTTTCAAATGGCACCCCTCATTTTGTTCCTTACCCTTGTTTTCCTTTTTCCCAGACCTTTAATTTGATGCAAAATGTCAAAAGCTGCTTCAAACGGTTTCCGAGATATTTCATGTTTTATTTATTTCTTGTGGCAAATTGATAAAAAAATTAAATCGCTTGATGTTATTCTTTTGTTTTTATTATGATAATGTTTAAATGTCAAATTTTCGCTGCTTGAACTTATACTTCTCGTCAGTAATGCCTCGTTTGGGTTACACTAATGAAGATTTTTTGAATTTAATATTAATACACGGTGAATGTAATCGAATAGCTGCCAGGAAAAGCAGCGAAAATTTGACGTTTAAACAAATAAACATATCATAATAAAAACAAAAGAATAACATCAAGCGATTTAATTTTTTTATCAACTTTCCACAAGAAGTAACTAAAACATGGAATATCTCGGAAACCGTTTGAAGCAGCTTTTGACATTTTGCATCAAATTAAAGGTCTGGGAAAAAGGAAAACAAGGGTAAAGAACAAAATGGGGGGTGCCATTTGAAAAAATGGAGTTACGGATATTTAAAAGTTTAAAAGTTGAGAGCTTTGAAAAAGTAACGTAGTCTCACTTTTTTAGACGGTTACGCATACCGTAAGAAAATTTGATCTTTCCTTAATAAAGCATTGGAAACTGTTTTGCAATATCTCTCACCGTTTTCGAATAATAAATTTTTAAAGTTACCTATGCAAATTCAATTTTTGACACAAAAACTTGAATATCGACGAAGCCCTTGGAGCAAAGAGTCAACTATGGGGTATCGTTGTACTCCAAATTCGATGTAGAATCCGAAAATGTAGAAAAAATAGGGGGTCCCTATTTAAAATAACAAAGTTGATGGCTACTTCCGGTATTTCCGGAAGTGGCGCCATCTTGAAAATATTTTAGTTCAATTCATCATATGCCAAAACCCTTAAAGAACTTATCAGTTTATCTTCATTTTCAAAGGTTTTCCATATCTTTCTAACTGACGCTCGTCAAGAATGACCCTGTATAGAAACATTTTAACACATGTCAACGTTTTGAAAAAGTCTTAACGGACGAAACGTCAACCATTTTATTAAAAAGATGTATTAAAAAATGCAATCGCAATCTTGTATGAATTTTGCATCATTTTGATGCTGCAATTATTGCTCTCGAGTCTAGCTCATAAAATATGAAGGGTGTGGGAAGGGGAACATCTTTTTAAGGAATTGAATGTAACTTCGGTTTAGTAACCAATTTTCACATAACTGGTTCATCGGTAAGAGCTCTATTTGTGTAATCCGATTTTACATGGAAAGTCTTTTTAGTAAATGTGATGCGTGATAGAGGGCGCGGTTTGACATCCACATAAACTTTGCACGTTTTCTTGAAAATTTCAAATGGAACGATATAATATTATTATATGGTTTTTTCAAATATGATGAAAAAATGCGAGAATTTTAAGCTCTATTGTGCAGGAGCCAGAATCAATGAAAAATTCACTACACCAGGTCATGCGGTGACAAACGAATTCACCAAGAGGAAAGTGCAAACCTTGAAGTAAGTTGCCATGGAGAATGAATCTTTACCAATTAAGACGATACATGACAGTCTCTTCAGATACAAAGCACCGCCTCTCATTAATGGGAAGACACAAAGGAAAATGGTTGGTCCTCAATAATTGACAAATTTGAATTCAATGTGATGCCCTCATTAAACAACACACACCAGCAAGACAACCCAAAGTAAGTGATCAAGTCTGTTAATACGGCAACAAGCAACATTGGTTATTGACATGAAGTTCGGTCAGCTTCACTGCTTGGTGAAGTTGGACGACGGCTACTCCTTTAAGATCAACTTCGACCAACTAACTCAGAACTCCCAACAAAAGCGTGTTTTTATCCTATCTCTGCTGAGACGGACCCATTGAACAAAGTTTATGTACCTATAAATTTTCAAAAAGCTGTGTACATTAGTTTCCCATATTGCCAATGGACACCCAGTGTCTTACCTAGAAATTCACTATTCATGTAGTAGCAACAGGCAGATCTTCACCAGTCCAATCACAAAAAATGATCTGACCAACATCAATTTTTTAAATGGAACATCCTAGATATTATAATTTAAAAAAATTGCAATACTTTCAAAAATATAACCCACAAAAGATTACAAGATTCTAAAACGTTAAAAATGAATTTAAAAATCAAAAAATATTTTTTTAATGACATCCTTGAATTTTATTAAATATTTTTTTGAATTGTTGCGACACTTTAATTTTTTGAATTTGATCTGTGGATGTTACCTACATTGTTTGATGTTTTTAGATTAACATTTTATATCTAGGAATATGTGTTCCAAATTTGGTTCAGCCGTTTAGCAGACAGACCAACATAATAGATTTTGTTTGATTTGGATTCCTGGCGCTTCACAACGTGTATTTCCGTCAAAAAAGTGGGGGTCATTTTTTACTCCAATGCAATACCCTTTACTAACGTGCGGATGGTAAAAATGGCAGATTATTCACCAACCTTTGGGCGAGTCAAAAATTATCAGTTCAGTAGTTTTTCAAAAGCTTAATAACTGCAGCTTAAAAGTGAACATTTTATAAAAATTGATTTCTGGCAAAACAAGTATGCTCCATGGGAGACACTTCATTTGGAGATAAATGTTAGCAGAAAAGGATACTCAATTGCGTCACTCCTATCATCGATATTATACACAAAAAGACTGCCTTCCTCATCGACACACGCCAAAACTATTTGTTGGGGAATTAAAGCAAAGGAAATATCTTGAACTAAACCATTCATCTCTCTAATCAGGGCTCTACGATTAGTTTCCAGGTTGGTGACACGTATCATTCCACCTTTCTTTCCTAACGAAGCAAATAAAATTAACCAAAGAAAGTTCAAATCGAACCCAACCTTTCATTCCGTAGGCTATTACGTGACCATTCAAATGTACTGCTAGCAGCTGCCCAACGTAGAACTTCAGCTCCCAGTTATAGTCAACAACGTCAGTTAGCTTGACTTTTGAACTGCCATGATTGTGGTTACCGGCGCTACAATTAACAGTGACCTCTTGTCCGAGTATCTCGATGGAATATTCCTTATCCGATCCATTGAATGAGCTAATAAAAAAGACATTGCCCGACTAAGTACAGTGAGGATTGACTTACATATTTTGGGTGATATTTTGTTCTGCGGTTATTAGTGCTGAATCCATTGTTAGAATAAAATTTCCGGATATGCTCACTTCTAAGCTTAAAAAATAATGGGCTATGGCAAATTGCTAAAAATTGTACATATTTAAATAAACAATTGTGGCAATATTAGATTAGCACTCACTGCATTACTGTTGTAAATCTCAAACTTTTTCCTCTTCTATGACCTTTTTTGATTAAAACAAACACTTTAAAGGGCCGTTCGGTCTAAAATTAAACAAACATAGTACCTCAGAGCAAGAAATAAAGAACTCCGCATAATACGTACCCGATGCCGGCAAATATGGAAAATAGGTTAGGTAAATTTCAGATTTATGCTGAAGTTAGGGTTGAAATAAAATTAGAATTGCTATAATTCTTAATACTGTTCGGTGTATTAATTTCTTTTTAAATATTTAAATAACGAATACAACGTTAATTAGATTAAAATTTTAAATCTAAAAAATTAATTCTTTTTTTTGCGTTGCGGCACACCGACCAGTGGCGTAACCTACTCCACCTAGGAACGGAAAACGCACGAACTTATAAATTGAGATGGACTGCTAATGCTGAAAAACAAATGACACCTACATGGGGGCCGCCATGATGTGCACTCACTTGGCGCGAAATTCAAATCAACTAATAAAAAAGCATTAAACCAACATTAACCTCACGTTTTCTAAATAAATGACTGTGCCACATGTCATTTTCCAAGGCTGCAATAGTCTCAAAACTTGAGCACTAGGAAAATTCCCCTAGAAAATAACTAAAATGTGCACATCATGGCGGCGCCCATGCTAGGGCCATTTCTACCTCTATGCAACTGTTTAATCAGCAGTCCATCTTAATTTATAAGTTCGTGGGAAAACGATTTGTAGTAAATTTTCTAGAACGTTATCGAGGCGCCATCAAGTCAGTAAAAGACTAGGACACCACCAATAAAAAATAAAAGCGGATGGACTGGTTATCTTTCTGTGAAATATGATATGCATTTAGATTTTTCTATGTTAATTATGTTTGCTACTGTGTTGTATTGGCGCACGTGTATCCAAAGGTCGAATTTCCAAGAAAAAATTACCACCTCTACAGAAGCTGGATAACGCAATAAATATATTAACGTTCCGATCCTTTCTACAAACATAACAGCTATATAAACAAATTGAATTGTGTTTAGTCTCAGTCTTAACATCGATGTTGAAATGATAAACAAAATTCGCATTGATGTGATAAATTATTAGTATCATAAAAGTGATAAATATTGAATTATTATAAATCAATCTATTTTAGTAACGTTATTTAGTTCCTGTGAATATTGATAATTAATAAATATTTAAATAAATCTGGTAATAAATTTACGTACAAATTCTTAAATGTCAGTCGCATAGAACACTTTTACTTCTCAACTGAATTGTCCGTAACACACAAAAAGGGCCAGGAACAAACCGCTATTGGGCAAAAAACCTGACATATAACACACAAATACAATGCCTATATTAACGAAGGCAACAAACAGCAAGAAAAAAATACCCAAATCCAACACCTCAAATCGTACAATGAATAGCAGTTTTCGGGTCAAATGCAGTTAAACAAGTTGATAGGTTCCACCCTGTATATACAATCTCCGACGATGCACACATTGGGTACGTTCGGCATCGGAGTAGGTATATAAAGTGCACTCCAAATGCTCCTTTTTGACTTTTATTCGATTGGAGCATGCTCTTTTGTAGGAGTAGTACTCGGAGTAGGTACGCTCTCATCACTCCTGACTTATAGGTGGAGCATTAAAAGTACTGTGAACAACTAATTAAACTGTCATTTTTTAGCATTGGAAATGCTTATGTTTTGTATGGGTATGAATTTACCAGGTTTGCCGAGTAGAAAAGAAGACAAGTGGTGTCGCGTCTAGTCTTGATTGTATCGTACTCGACTGCAATCGGTAGATTCAGGAAAAGTCGCGGATACTGTCGATACGGTACTTACTTAACAGTGCGCAGGGGGATTGTTAATTCGAATTTTTAAAATTCTCGTCACATTCCCCGTGATTAGGTTATTTATTTATTTATTTTGCCTTTATTTTGAAGTGGGCGGGGTTTTTCAGCCAAGGCTGCTCTACCAACGCCACCCCTATACATTTATACAATATCCATGCCCGAACCCGGATTCGAACCAGGGGAACCCTAGCACCCCAGTCGGCAGCTTCAACTGAATGCGTCACAACTACAAGCATGTTACGCCGCTTATTATTCAGAAACATAATTCCGTGTGAATAAGGGTTATTTATGGCTTTATAGGTTATACGGTTATCATTTCCAATGCCTCCGATGGTTGCAAGGATTGCGAAATGTGTGAATGTTTTTAAGAAGTATAATACTCATTCCTGCAAATCGAAAATATGGACCGATTTTATAAATGTAGTTTGTGTTGATTTGTTTGTAAACTAACAATTTCGCCTTAAAGAGACAATCGCGGGAGTGGCAAAAACTGTAATCAAATGATTTACGATCACAGTCAATACCGTGACTGATCTTGGCAATCAACTGTAGGCTCGAAACCCCGAACGAGGAGCGAGTTATCCATCTCGGGGGCGAGATTCTGCTAAGAAAAACTCTTCGGTTTAGAATCTATACGTGTGTTATATGAGTTGCAATTCAACAATTTTCACATATTTTGTTGTAATATTGAATGTGCTCTACAAGGCCATGTAATTTTCCACCTTATTTGCTTTTAACAGAAGGAGTTTATTGCACCAAAGATGAGTCACACCGTGTGTTTCAGCCTTTCTTAGAATGTTGGCACCTGACCAATTGAAACGTGTTTTTAACCTATGTCACCTCTGGAAGTCTACATGGTACATATTGTTATAATTTTATGTCGTGCATTTACATTATTACAAACGTGTGTTATATGAGTTGCAATTCAACAATTTTCACATATTTTGTTGTAATATTGAATGTGCTCTACAAGGCCATGTAATTTTCCACCTTATTTGCTTTTAACAGAAGGAGTTTATTGCACCAAAGATGAGTCACACCGTGTGTTTCAGCCTTTCTTAGAATGTTGGCACCTGACCAATTGAAACGTGTTTTTAACCTATGTCACCTCTGGAAGTCTACATGGTACATATTGTTATAATTTTATGTCGTGCATTTACATTATTACAAACGTGTGTTATATGAGTTGCAATTCAACAATTTTCACATATTTTGTTGTAATATTGAATGTGCTCTACAAGGCCATGTAATTTTCCACCTTTTTTGCTCTTAACAGAAGGAGTTTATTGCACCAAAGATGAGTCACACCGTGTGTTTCAGCTATACAATTTAATATTAACTAGTCGGCTGTTTTTTCTGGGTAAGTTCTTTTTTTCACCAGCCACAATTATTAAACAAACTTTTCTCAATTTCATTGTTTTATTTTACGTTCCTTCCCAACTGTACTTCATTTTGTAGCGTTGTTTACAACTAACGTAAGCTTATCCTCCACACGTTAGTACCTCAATGGTGATTTTACTTATTGACTCGTTGCTCCTTAGCTTGTTATCTTTTTTTTGCTTTGCCTATATAAATACCGGTTATGCATTATGCGATTTGATACAGTAAATGATGTTGTGCTCAAATAAAGCGCTAAATTTAAATATCAACTCAATTATCAAAATGGATACGTTACCTGAATTATACCTTCAAATCAATTCTGTCAAATGCAGGTGATGCATCGTCTGCTTTATTTGTGATGCAAACGTTATAGGTTACAATTTAACGAAATAAACAATGAAATGCAATTTTCCTAACTGAAAAATTTATTTTTAAATTAATACACAACTTGAATGAATGTTCTACGGAATGATAAAGTTAGTTTATTAATACGTACCTAATGCAAAAAAACACCTTATCTTGAACCGGCCGGTATGACGGTATACAGGAACATGCAAGTAATACGATTTGTTTCCAACAATAACGGAAAAGTAGAACGACAAAAACAATATTGAAACAACAAAGGTCCCCTTTCAATCTTACATCCAATTAATAGCAAACGATGCTTCATAAATAGCAACAAATCTCCCCTCTTCCAATATACATATTCGTTCTCCCCAAAAAAAGGTCGCCCTAACTTCGTTTTAAATTTGACCTTAAATGAGAAATAATCTATTAGCTGTAACGTTTGATCGCAATATTTTATAAACATCGTAATTCAAAATATATCTTCAGGTACCATCTGACTATCTCGGAGAACAACATATACAGCGAGGAATCAGAGCTATATGACGTACTCCCTCCACGGAATAAACGGTTATTCGATACACATAGAGCAGCAAACGATTAGGAAGCGAGAAATCAGCAAACCACAATTATTGCGGAAGCAAGATGGAGAGTGTTGTAGAAGAGAGAACGAGGTAGTAATACCGTTGTAGTGTATTGTAGTCTACCGCAGAGAGATAAGTGGAACATGATAGAGAACGTCACAGATTGAGACAGCATAACAGAGGCAAATAGAAGTCAATATCAATATACAGTAAGGAAGGCCAAAAGTGTGCCAACAACACATAACGCGTTTGGGGAGTAGTGTTATATCGCCGCGAAAGAAATGCACCTGCACCGCCAAGTGCCACTACTAAGTAAATGCCGCCACAATATCATACATATCTTACCGATAAGTATAGTCGAAAGAACAAAAACTATGTTTGTTTGTAAACTTTTATTTAAAAGCACACTATATTCTAGCTGCAATAACCCATCTAGTAATCAAAGCATATCTTCCTTATAGTACAATCATAGACATATGAGTATTGAGTACAACTTACGAATATCTATACTGTTGACTCTGTGTTTATGCAGTGATCATTAGTAAGGTATTCAAGTTTAATTGTAAGATCACAAAGACAGTCTTTAAAAGTTACACATTAAAAGAGGAAAATGACTTAATATTATGGCGTGGTGTGTTCTTTAGTTGATTAATTGACTCATAAAACAAGCCTGACAAAATGGAAGATGGGTTTACACTGTAATTGGAGAGACAAGAAATGACTTGTATTGAGCTAATTAAGAAGCAAAAACTTTTACTCAAAGAGGTGGAATGGTATGAAGATGCTGTGCCACAGGAGCTTGTGTGCCAAACTTATTATATTTATCTACACCCAGGTTCAGAGGCGAATTAGCCAAACATTGAACCCTAGAGGCTATGATATGTGTGCCCCCTCTCTCACCATCTTGTGACTCCCAACCAGGCACGTCCCCAGGTGACGGATAGGAGAAGGCGCTAACAAATAATCATATGGAATTCTAGGCCAACATTGAATCGGTAATTGTGACTCGTAAAATAGACTGTGTCTTTGACATTTACTGTGAAAAATACATAGTCTATTTTTTGGAAACTTTTACGAATATAAAGTAAAAAAGTCTAAGAACTTCAACGCTACTTATTATCATGCTTTAAAGGAAACCACAACATTCCGATAACTTCCGAAGATATGCCAGAAAAACCGAAATTTGCAGATTTTGTTTTTTTTTTTTATGTTAAGTATTTAAGCAGATACAGAACAGCGTTGAGAAATTTTTAATACAATGTTTCATTTCGGAGAAATCACCGTCAACTTTATTTTTTTATAAGACCCGTAAAAAACGTACATATTGTATTAAGTAGCATTTTTTATTATGAATACAACGATGTATGGCACAAAAAAAAGTTGGAGAAACTCTGTCGGCTTCAACAGTATGGTGTACCTACGCACGAGGTGCATAACGCTCTAGTGGTGCCAGAATACCTATGGGACAAATTTTCCATTTTACAGGGAATTTGTCCGATCACAAGTGAAATGAAAGTAGTTACAGTCACTTGGACCTACATAACTAAAAAGGAGACAGCAGAAAGGGAAATTGAAAACTGATATTGCACACTCCTTAAATATATGTATGAACACACCTTTTATAAGGAACAAAGCTTGCACCTTCTTATCGTTCCACCTCCTTGCTATAGCTGATCTAAATCAGTCGGTATTCAATCTAAATAAGGTAAAATGTACTGATCAACAATAGTTTCATTAATATGCCACATGTAATGATCAATTCCCGGTACAGTAATCAGAATTAACTTCCCTTTTTTATCAAGTGTTCTTAGACCAATCGTGTCTTCAATGTAGATATCCCGATCCACTAACTTAACGACAGTTTCATTTAAATTAAAGTAACCAAATTGACTAAATATGAAAAAGAATTAGATCACCTTTCGTAAACAGTTGCATACGAACCTAGATTGCCAAGGAGTAATAACATTATCATCTGGACCACCAATTAATACTAACTTGTTTAGTTTTAAAATAGCAGCTTTAAATTGCTCGCTCTTGTTTGAACCTATTTCGTTGTTGATGTACGGTAAAAAATCACTATACGAATAGTACAAACTTTGGTGGTGGGGATCGTTCCAATAATTTCCAACCGAAGTATGCTGACCAACTCGTGAATAAAATAGTTCATATGCAGTTTTTAAAGCTAGGTTTGGAAAAATTATGTGCAGAAATTCGGCTGAAATTGTAATAATTAATATGTATTGAAAGAATAGATGTAACGTGTTACCTACTTCCGTACTGTCCTGCTTGTGGGCTGCTCAAGGATATAAAATTATGTACATTATGATCAGGTAAATCCTGTATTAGCGCACGTCCTAGTAAACCTCCTTGGGAGTATCCGAGAAAGTTAAAACCCTCCGGATGACTTTGACTAATATTTAATATATCCATTTTCAACTGCTGAATCTGGTACCACATGCTATCTAAACTTGACCAGCCTCCAAATCGATCAATATTATAAACAACAGTTCCTGGGTGTTTCTAAAATCTATAGGTAAATTTTAATGTATTAGAAGTTATTCACCTCTTGTATTCGATCTTTTATTAACGTCATACATTCACTCCCTGTGAGTATCCCATGCAATAAAACAGTTGGTTTGTATCCAGCCACTAAGAGACTTAAAGAAAAAATGAGAACCAAAACTCTTAAACCCATTTTACAATTTATTGTAAGAAGTACAGAATTCAAGCACAAATAATATGCGTGAATTAAAACGAGATATTAAAAACTAACAAAGTAGACAGGATAAGTAATATCACAGTGCAATTACACGCACATTTTTGGCTTATTTTTATCACAGAACAAAGGGTTGTATTTTTGTTTTTGTTGAAAGGTGGTCGGTCGGAAATCATTTGTCCAAAAATGTATCTGAACTAAAAACTAAAAAGTTCGTTTAGAACTACCGTTTATGAAATAAATGATCTACTACTACCAAGGTCTGTATAATGTACATTGTACCGGGTGATTCATTAGAAGTGATGATCGTTTGAATTTCGTGCTTAAGGTTCTAGTATTTTTTGCATTAGTAAATTGGTGAATTGAATTTCGTTAGTAATTTTTTTCTGTAATGACCATACAGAGTTGTATAATTAGAGAAACAGTGTTGTTGTAGATAAATTGACCCCAATTGAATTTTGCGCAGGCTGTAGGCGAGTGTGCGCACTAACCAGATGGAGATTCCATGGAGACAAGAGACAATTTGCCTCGAACATCGCTGGGTACGATTATATTGGAGCTGCGAGCAGCGAGCAGAGCTGCGATGAAAGCGGAGCGATGTTTTGCAAAGTATTGTAGTATACGGATGTGCTTATGTTGGAGCGGTGCGAACGCAAAGCTGCAACTATAAGAGCGAAGAAAGAGATTCATTTGCAACTCGTTGCTAGTGTCGCTGTTTTTAGGATGGATGTAGACAATGACAAACTAATTAGCCAGATTTTTATCAGAACTGCTCTCTGGGATCAGAAAAACAGCAATCACCATATATTCTGGATAAGTTGTGGGATGAAATATTGCGGTTAAATTAAACACAAAACGTAATTCTAACCTCATTTCTTTATTTTTTGTGATTTTGACCACAACTACATTAATTTACGTAATAATTAGACATCTTCTTCATCTAAATTCTAAATCAACGTTCACGTTTGCGTCTCATTTAGCACTGGTCTAGCGTAATCGATGCTCCAATATAAACACA
The DNA here is from genome assembly GCF_008802855.1 of Photinus pyralis. Lineage (NCBI taxonomy): Eukaryota > Metazoa > Arthropoda > Insecta > Coleoptera > Lampyridae > Photinus > Photinus pyralis. Next base: position 6,391,858 of record NW_022170596.1, read on the forward strand.
ACAAAGCAAGGAGAAGAAATAGTGTTGCGTTCATCGCCGCTCTTAGCGCTGTTCTATTCGCAGCGCGCAGCTCCAACATAAACGTACCAAAACACTTTTTTCTCCAACCACCTGAATAAGACGCTATTTTGTGCCAGTGTTCGGTACGTAAAATTGACGTTTTGCGGATTAATAGCTTTCACCATGGCAACTGTACAAAAAGTGGATACTTTTGGTCCTAGTACCAAAAAGAAATTGACCTTGAAAGTCGGCCAATTAAAAAATTACAATCACGGAGATATGTCACATTGACATCGTTTTACATTGCAGGTTGTAAGATATTTCTATACATACAAATCAAATATTTTTGCATATTCAATACAAATAATGATTTCTATGCGTATGTACATGTATTGAAAATGATTTACGCTCGCTATTTTTAAGTAAACCATGTGTAACGTAATTTACATATTCGGTGAACGTAATTTTAATACGTATACAACCCGCCGTCGCGCGTAACGCCATCTACTTCAGACCCATTGCACTATATCTGTCATTTTGAATTCAAAATTTGAAAAAGTTAATTGCAATTAATTTTAATTAAAAAACTGTTTTTTATTTCAATACAAAATATAACAATATTAATTGTTTATACAATAAAATGACTGAAAGTGATAGCGACATGGATTGCACTCCGCTAGAGATTATAGAAACGGCAGAACATGCTACCTCAAGATTTGCTCCCTACAAAGTCGCGAGAGGTGAGAAGTAAGAAGTAAGAACGAATAGGTCATAAGTTAACCTAAAAACTAGAGTGGCATGACACGTGAGGACAAGAAAGCAGAAGTTCTTATACTATAGTAGTGAAACTGTGACTGAATCTAAATTCGAAAATAATTTGAAGTACAGGGGGTTGGAGAAAAAATTTTATGTTTTATTCGTACAAAAAATGCGTTTTCGGGACTCGGAAGGTTGCTGGACTCCGCTAACGCGTCGTCCAGCAACTATCTTCCTCGTCTCGAAAACTGACATTTTTTGTACTAATGAAACAAATAACTATTTACGCATTTTCACCGGCATTTTAAAAATCGAAGTTTTTTGTACCCGGTTTGGATTTCGCCACAACGCACGGTTTCGTCATTTTTCTGCGTACGGCGGTATGGTCTAAGGGCGGTACTCCTTGTGTTTACAAGTCAACCATGACAGTTGCCGGAAAACATTTCTCGACCCACACGCCGCCCTGAAGACTTTCGATACTACGCGACAGTAACGGCCTCACTTCTCACATACACATACACGACCTGCGTAGCTCAGATGAGCTTACGTTAGTAGCTCTAACTTTGGCTACAAGGGTCCTGGGTTCGATTCCCATTTCCCAGGTAAGGCATGGCTGTTTGTGATTGTATAGTGGGTTGAGTGGGAAGAGTATTATTATTATTATTTTCTTTTCAGGTGTGGGCAGTTTTTGGGCTGTAACTTTTTGGTGCGTTAGTTTACTCAGCTGAAAAACAATAGCGACCTTTCTTATATCTATAAGAATATGCGTACCCATTTTCAAAATGATCGGACGTTTCTACACAAAGTTATCGTGCATACGGGCGACAAACGGACAGACAGACAGCAATACAAAATTATGAACGTTCCCGAGGATCGTTAATAAGTAATAACAAAGAATCAACGAACTCGTTAACGATAAATAAAGTATGAATACGTGCGCTTGCAAGATGCAAGTTTAAAATAGTTATTTGTTTCATTAGTACAAAAAATGTCAGTTTTCGGGACGAGGAAGATAGTTGCTGGACGACGCGTTAGCGGAGTCCAGCAACCTTCCGAGTCCCGGAAACGCATTTTTTGTACGAATAAAACATAAAATTTTTTCTCCAACCCCCTTTACTTCAAATTATATTCGAATTTAGATTCAGTCACAGTTTCACTACTAGTATAAGAACTTCTGCTTTCTTGTCCTCACGTGTCATGCCACTCTAGTTTTTAAGTTAACTTATAACCTTTCGTTCTTACTTCTTACTTCTCACCTCTCGCGACTTTGGAGGGAGCAAATCTTGAGGTAGCATGTTCTGCCGTTTCTAAAATCTCTGGCGGAGTGCAATCCATGTCGCTATCAGTTTCAGTCATTTCTATTGTATACACAATTAATATTGTTATATTTTGTATTGAAATAAAAAACTTACCATACAGTTTTTTAATTAAAATTAATTGCAATTAACTTTTTCAAATTTTGAATTCAAAATGACAGATAATAGTGCAATGGGTCTGAAGTAGATGGCGTTACGCGCGACGGCGGGTTGTATACGTATTAAAATTACGCTCATCGAATATGGTTTAAATAAAAATAGCGAGCGTAAACCATTTTCAATACATGTACATACGTATAGGTAACATAATTATTTCCATTGAATATGCAAAAATATTTGATTTGTATGTATAGAAATATCTTACAACCTGTAATGTAAAACGATGTCAATGTGACATATCTCCGTGATTGTAATTTTTTAATTGGCCAACTTTCAAGGTCAATTTCTTTTTGGTACTAGGACCAAAAGTATCCACTTTTTGTACAGTTGCCATGGTGAAAGCGATTAATCCGCAAAACGTCAGTTTTACGTACCGAATACTGTCACAAAATAGCGTCTTATTCAGGTGGTTGGAGAAAAATGTAGTTACAGATGCGAAAGTAAATCGATTACAAATTGTAATCAGTAACTAAATACAAATTTTGTAAAGTAGGTACCTAAATCAAATACGTAAATACTTTTATAATAAAGTAATTTGTAATCAGTATTCGAATACTTTTTGGAGTAATCATTCCAGCTCTGCTTGTAAGTATAGTGCTTAATTATGACGATATGAAATAGGAATACGATATGGGAAGAATATTTAAACTCGATTAACGATCATGTTTTGTATTTTCCCGCTTCGATAACTGATGGTTTCGTGACAATAATGAATGTAGCTTCTAAGATGGGCATATTAAGCTACTCTCAACTAGGTGGTAGTATATACCGGTACATCTTTTTACAGTCATCAACAATTTGGCGCGAACCGGTTGGCTTACTATCTTTATTATACTGTGCCGTACGGGTATGATACGGTCTTCTAGCGGGCATAGTACTTAGTAGTCAGTGTGGTGCTTGTGTGGTGCACTTTCCGTGCCTGATGTGTTCATTTCATAGGACGATCATGATATGGTACGGTGTAGTGGGCAGATACCCTTAAGGTTGCCGCACACTTATCCGTTCCGTCACGTCGACGGCTGTTGATGGCCGGCGACGGTTCGAGCTAAGTAGGTAGGCATCTATTAGTAGAAAATTTAACGGACTCAATTTAAAGCACTTGTTTCCTTTGCCTGATCTCGGTCATATTACGTTATACGGTCATACCTTATTCTCCAGATACCTAAGGCTTGTTTATTTACCTAATAGTTCAATGTTTAATACTCGTATAGACATAAGTTGCAATTACATGATATGTATTCTACCCATTTGCATTTACTTCAGGCATTGCATTTTTATTTGTGGAATTTGACCAGATTAATAAACTTCATAAATAATAACGAGCGCTCATTTTGCGCAACCTTTTTATATTCTATTACAGTAATTATCTATAATAAGAAAAAAATGGCAATGTTCTCGCTTTTACAATCCTGTCCTGTCATAAGTGGTACCTACCTAACTACTTTCCACAACACTGGTCTCTGCCGACATTTCTTACATCGTGGTGCGTGGTAGGCGTAGGGGTACTTGTACAGTGTCAACGACAAGAAATTATTGTGTAAGTAAATTCATGATCTTTAGGTCATTATGGTTACGCACACTTATCCGATGCTAAAGATTCCTATTTAGGTTTTAGAGTTCATTGAACTTTGTTAAGACAGATCAAATCACGTACGGTAAAATGAGATCGGAATCAGTACATCATCCACTTCTGCCCATTACGACAAACATATACTTATTAGCAAGTTTAATGGTATATGTAGTATAGATAGTTTATTTTTGTTTTTGAGGAGATACTGTTGAACCGAAAGACCGCTTTTCAATGTTTGAATTTCTTAATTTAATAATTCTTAAGTTTAAGTTTATGCAACCACGCAATTAATACAAATAGGGGCACCAATTTCTCGGACTAGTCCAGAAAATATTGATATTGTTCACGATACGATACGATGACTTGTGGTTACCGTTACAGAAATAGCAGGATGTATTTCCTTTTTTTTTAAATGAAATTGGGTAAATCGTAAGGGATATCTCCGCATTGTGTTTGTATCGAAAAAAGCGTGGGGTTTCTTCTTCTTTTTGGACGCTCTTCTGCCTCTCGTGAAAATTTACTGTTTTTTGTAACGGGAGTTTGTCTTAATTTTTTTGCAAGCCGACAGCAGGGGCGGGTCAAGTTTTGACGATAAAGGACGAAGATCGTTTTCAAGGTAGCAGTGAATTCTCCTATTTCGGCGATTTCGTTTTGGCCGAGACAAAATTCCAGTGCAAACAAAAGATGCTGGTCTACTAATGGTTAAAAAAGGACGCCGATCAGTGCAATTTCGTTGGTTCCGTTTTGGCCTTAATATAAGTAGAGAAGCGCACAGCGTGCTAGAGAGAAGTGTAGGTACATCTCGTAAAGCGGTAGAGTGAACACGGTTAAGGAAATTTACGAGAAGGAACGATCTTTTTTTCACGACTTGTACATCACGAACTTATAAATTAAGATGAACTGCTGATCAAACAGTTGCATAGAGGTAGAAATGGCCCTAGCATGGGCGCCGCCATGATGTGCACATTTTACACACCTTGTGTTTCACCGACAGAATCAACATGGAGACGTATTCTATTCGTCCCCTTTCAAAAGAATTAAACGATAAGGCTGCGCAGGAAATAAATGAAGATCCTAAAAGGGTGCAAGAAACTTTGAAGATGTTTCACGAATGGATAAGGAAGCAACCGCACTTAAATGTTAGGAATGGTAAGAATGGTAGGGTCTAAAATGGAATAACATCTCGAATAGGTATTTTAAAATTATGGTATCTATTAATTTGTTCTCTACCAATGTACCATCTAAAACGCCATCTAAGGCGCCATCAAGTCGATAAAGGATTAGTCACCAACGATAAAGAATAAAAGGAATGTGACTCATTTTTTCCATAAAAATAAAAGCTTTTTGTATGCCATATAAGAAAATTAATCTGTGACGAGGCATCGATACTGAAATGATAAATAAAGACATCCGCACTCCTAGCTGTGTTATAAATCTGAGTGCAAGTGAGGGATGTTACAAAGCCATTTAAGAACCGTAGTCTGATGACATCACCAACCTAACTAGCATTTTTAGTCGAAATCTCTAAAACCGATCGTTTAGAAATATTTTTAGATATGAATTACCGAATTACTAAATTTTAAAACTGGAGACTTAATTCTTTAGATTTTGTTTCTTTTTGTAGATGACCAACACCTAATAACGTTTCTACGTGGCTGTAAATGGAGTCTTCAACTAACAAAGCAAAAGATTGATTATTTCTACACCCTAAGAACATTAGTTCCAGATCTTTTTCGAGGTAGAGATTCTACGTCACAGGAAATTCAACTTCTACTGAAATCCGAGTGAGATGGGCATTTCAAACGATTGTATAGTAAATATCAAATTCAGGTGTATAACTCTGCTTCCAAACGAAAAAGGTTACATTGGTCCTAAAACATTTTTCATGTCTTTTAATACAAATGTACCATTCCTTGCTTTAATGAAAGCCATTTTTATGAGTATTGAAATATTAATGAAAGAAGATGATAATTCTATTATTTCTGGATTTCAAATAATATCCGATTACCAAGCACTTACTCCAGGATACATGCTGCAATTTACACCCGCATTGGTAAAAAAATGTGTAATATGCATTGAGAATATGTCCCCATTGAGAATGAAAGGACAGATTGGCATAAATGTTCCCAAAGGCTTGGTAGTAATATATCATAACTTCGCAAGGCCTTTTTTTAGTGACAAACTCAAGGAAAGGGTTAGGGAATTTAATAAGGTTATTAATATTATTCAAAGCAGTAATAATTGCTTTCAGATTAATTTTTTAACTGAATCCAACTGGAAGGAAAATGTGAGCAGAGATATACAGTCAGTCTTACCACAAGAATACGGAGGCGATAATCCGCCTCTAAATTATATTGCCGGTAAGCTTATTAAATTTCCAAAAACGGTAAATGTACTGAATATATTTTTTACAGACAAATGGGCACAGAAGGTGATGAGTTATAGGGATTGGTTTCTAGAAGATGACGCGTACGGATGCGATGAAAGCCGTCGGCCCTTGGTCACTAAAGCTTATCAAGAATTAGGAATAGAAGGATCATTTCGAAAATTAGTGATCGATTAAATATTTTATTCCTTGGGGTGGTTAGTTATTTCTAAAGTAAATCTATTAAATATCTCCGCCAAGAGGGTGATTGTGAACCGTGAGAAGTGTTTTAATACACGTCTAGAAAGTGGGTGGCCACCGCATCTCACATCGCACTTGGCATTGTATCATAGCATCCATCTACGAAGACCTAGTCGTATATCAACAAAAAATTAAAATCTACTAACATTTTCATATTAAAAGTACCTATACACCAATATACAGGAACCGGCAGTTAAGAAGGCGAGAGCAATTTATAGTCTTCAGGAGGAACAGGTGATTCACCAATAGACGAATGTGAATAGTGGGGATGTATCATCTCCCACCTTCTCACCTGCCGGTTCCTGTACAGCAAATTTCCGTTTCTGCCAAACTCTTCACCTCTTGGATAATACATACCAAGAAAGTTAACGCTTATCTTGGGTATTAATATGTTCAATAAATGATTTAAATAAACATTCGTTATCTCCTGACACCTTTCCATTTACCTACAATTAAAATCCAGAGACTATTACAATTATTTACTAGTTTAAAAGCTTAGTTCTACAATCACATAATTAATTATAAAAAATCAGTTTTTATTGAACAAAACACGAAATAGCATCGTTTTTATAAATGAAAGAAAGTCAATAAGAAGTGCACCCATAAGTGAATATTCAGCAAGGACGGATTAATAGGAATATGTGGGTGGGGGCGGAATCCTGGAACGGAAGAGGAAAGACGAGGGGGGTCCGGGTCCTCCTCAGAAAATTTTTTGAAAAGAATACCTTAAAAAGTATCAGATTTAGTGGTTCTAGACCGACAATTTATATGTAAAGAAATATTAGTTTAAACTACTGGAAATGCAAATATTTCAAAGAAAAACAATCACACTCATTTATAGAATTACCTGTTTGGGAAAATTATATCGCAAAATGCAGGGAATGAAACCTACAACTCTGGAATTATACATAATTACTAAAGCCCTTTTGGATATTACATCAAAATTTTAAAATTGATATACCTACTATTTACTCGTAATTTTTTTCGTTTGCTTTATTTAAAAGAACATTTATTAATAAAATTTATTAAAATTGAATGAGCAAGGTACATTTTTTGTGAAAGTACAAATAAAATATTGCCTTGTTAAAGAAACTGGTATAAACGCAGAAGAGTGTAGTACTTCTTGAACTCGAAAAGCACTGGTTGATACCTACAAAATAATTTACTGACCAACTCCGCTGAATTAGGTACGCATTTTTGTGTCATTTTGTTCTCGCTCTCGGTGGGGGCGATCCCCCCCCCCCCCCCCCTTTAATCCGTCACTGATATTCAGACATTCGTAGTTCGTGTTCGTGAAACGAGACTAAAATGGGACTAATTACACATAAATTTGTTTATCACTTTTAATTTGAATTGCAATTTACCCTTTTTAATATGAACGCACCCAACATTGGAATTGGAAGGTAGGTACTTATATACAAAGTGGAGATTTTGCCTGGAACCCTGAATATGCATTCAAAACTACAATTTTTGCGAAGAAACTTTTTATAGTATTTACAATTATGAGAAGTTTGCTACTAATCTACGTAGGTACCTTAAATTTGCGGTCAGTGGCGTACTTCTGCATGGTCAAGTAGGGCATATTTTTTAATGGTAATGATGTTTCCATTACATATTATTAAAACGTGTACTTTTTTGGGATACAGCAGGATAAAAGGTGCGTAGTTTAAAAATATGGAATAAAAACATAGCGGTTGCTATTAAAAAATATACCTATATAATATTATAATGTTTATAATAATAATAATATATTTATGCTTACAGGGAAAAAATTGCTTGCATTCGTCACAAAATATTACACATAAAAAAACTTAAAGTTTAAAACTTAAAAATTCCTCAAATTATTCAAAAGAAGTGTTTTAACTTCTAACTTAAACTTAGCATTTTCCAAATTTTTCATAGATTCTGGGAGATGCTTGTAGAATTTTAACGCCATCACTTCAGAGCTATTCTTGGTTTTGTCCAACCTGAAGAAAGGTATCCTGATTTTTGTTACCTCTGGTAATAATAATGGTAATAGGTAATACCTACACAGAATTAGGTTATGCGACTAAAACAATAGCAGAGAAAAAAAACTTACGTTTCGAGCGTGCCTAGTAGCTTAATCTGGTTCTAAAGAAATTGATATTTTGGTTGTAAAGGAGGAGGACAGAGCAGTGATAGAAACATGATCATAATCGTAAAGTTAGTAAAAAAATTCACAGATTTCACAATCCTTTCAACCATTGGAGATATTGGAAATGATAACCGTATAACGCCGTTATATACACAAATTACCTCTTTATTCGCCCGGGATCACTTCTATTCTGAATATATGTATAATAAGCCTCATAACATGCTCGTAATCCTATTAAAGGTAATGTGCGAGAATTTTAGATTGGAATTAACAAAACATTGCGCACTATTAAGTAAGTACCGTATCGACCGTATCCGCGACTTTTTCAAAATCTACCGATTGCGGCCGAGTACGGTACAATCAACACTTGACGCGACACCGCTGTCTTCTTTTCTGCTTGACGAAACTTCATACCCATATACAAAACATAAGCATTTCCAATACTAAAAGTATTATAAATATAAAAGTAATAATTTTCCTTTGGGCTTATTCTCAAGGTAAGGTTTTTTATATTTACCCTAATAGTTCAGTGTTCATGGTTTAAATACCTATATCAGATGTAAGTCATTGACAAAAGTAATGATCGCCGAATAGGTATATTATGCAACTTGGAACTGCGACCCAACAAATTAAGGTAATGTCCTCCTTGAAAGAAACGAGGGAGCCTGGCATGTTGGTTATGTCGCAGAGTTTACTTATTAGGCGATCATTACTTTTGTCAATGAGAAGTTGCAATATATGTTCTGTATTCTACCAATTTGCTTTTATTTTATTTTTATTTGCGGAATTTGACCAGCTTAATGAACTTTATAAATAATAACGAGCTCTGATATTCCGCAATCTTTTTATTATAGTAATGACCTTAATATAATAAGAAAAAAACCGTGATGTTCTCGTTTTTACTATCCTGTCAGAAGTGGTACCTACTTTTCACAACACTGGTCCCTGTCTACATTCTTCCATCGCAGTGCTTGTTAGCTTGGTAGTAAAACTTATACAGTGTCAACGGCAACAAGAAATAGTTGTGTAAGTAAATTCATAATCTTTAAGACTTTAGGTCATTATAAATTACGTACGCGGTAGGGGTATACTAAAAGATTTGTGTCTAGACTTTACATAAAATCACATAAAATGAGATCTTGATCACTAATTTCTGCTCAGAGACAAACATACCGGTAAGTTTGTGGTTTAGACAGTTTATTTTTGTTTTTGTGGTGGTACCTATATTTAGATACTGTTGGACCGAAAGGCCGCCTTTCAATGTTGAAGGATATTGGAAATTGAATTTCTTAATTTGAAGTTTATGCAAGTACGTGTAGGTAATTAATACAAATAAGTGCAAGTATTAAAAATAAATCGTTCCTTTTTAATTCTATATAATTATCTTTTAGAGTCTGGATTTAATAACTTATATCTCGGCCTAATTGGATCTATTAATCATAACAAATTCCAATATCCCCTTTGGTTTGAGATAACTTATGGTAAAAACCTCTTAACAGTATGAGGAAGCATCGATATCTAGCTAGCCTTGACACTTTTCGGTAAACAAAACTAAACTTAGTAGCTATGGTAGCAATAACTAGGTAGGTACGATGTATGTTTATTCAATTGCAACAAAAATGTAAATTTTTGTAAATTCGGTAGGTATGTCTGAGAAAAAGATATATTTTGACAGAAACAAATTTCGATCGGTGATTAAGAATTTATTTTTGATAGCGTTGCCGAGCAAATAAATTTTTGACGAAACCGTAGAACAGCGTCCTTCATATATTACTATTAAAAATTGGGCTGTGAATTTTCAAAAAAGAAAATCAGCGGCGGTCAGGGACACCAATTTCCCGGAGTAGGTACACTCCAGAAAATATTTATACTGTTCACAGTACGATTTTACGATTACTTATGCTTACAAAAATAGCAGGAGCATTGCACATTTTTCTTTTTTAAAGGGAATTGGTGAATGCGCAAGGGATATCTCCGCATTGCGTTTATAGCGAAAAAGGTGTGGGATTTACACTCACTAAAACCTTTCTTCCAGTCCTTGATCCATAAGTTATAGGAGCCGTCACTGGCGAATGGAGAAGCATGTTTCCTCTGGTGATCCAAAACTTATTGGATGTCATTCTGTCTCTCGTGAAAATTACTGCTTTTTGTAACGGGAGGCCCATCTTGCATTTAATTTTTTTTTGCAAACCGATAGTAAGGTTGGATCAAGTTATTAACGATAAAGGACGAATTTAAATCGTTACCAAGATAGCAGTGAACTATCCTATTTTGATGGTTCCGTTTTGCCGAGACAAAATTCCAGTGTAAACAAAAGATGCTGGTCTACTATTACTTTAAAAAGGACGCCCATCAGTGCAATTTCGTTGGTTTCCTTTTTGTTTTAATATAAATAGCGAAGCACACAACGAACTAGAGAGGTGTACATCACGTCCGGACGTTTTTTTCTTGAGAGGAGATACGATACGGGAAAAAGACTGATGTCCGCGAATTGCATTGTCTATAGGTTTTTATTAACGGTTTACATTTTTCGGCCCGTTTTCCAAATGAGTGCTTCTGGGTTCCACGCCTTGCTCACATAATACCATGTATTATTGCAGCTACGACGTTGGTTAATTATGAAACATGAAGCCATTTTTTTCTTACGATTGGAATGGTCGAATTAGAAATATAGGTGGTTAACGGGTTATCAAAATATTCAATCAAGTAACCTTTTTTAATGGAACACCATGTATATCTTTGTATATTTTGAAACAAAGTAAAATTCTAAATAAATTGATATTAAATAAGGACTTACAAGTAATTAAAATGTGTAAGTATTACAAAGATTATATACATTGTACAAAACGCAGACGGCCTATATTTTATACAAACGAACAAATACGCGGAGATATGGTGGAAAATAGTAAATCTAGATAGTAATAATAGCTCTAATTCAGTTGTTTTAAAATTTAGTATAGTCTTTAGAAGTTTGAAATAATGCAATGAATTTTTTTGAGGACGTGTGTATATTCTTTATTTTCTTATAACCAGAGTAGTTGATGTTTGTTTTAAACATTTTAAAGTTTCTAGCATATTTTCACCTATTACTTCTTTTGATTAGTGTCGGCAGCTTACGTTTTTCTTTGTAATAAACGTAAAAACTTTAATTGCGTTGTTGTACCTTTAATTTACATTCATCGGTGGTTAGGTTATTTATGTTCTGTAAGCCTTTATATTACCAAACTTCCAACGTAGGGATATATAATAACTTGTTATTTAAGGGAACTGTAGAGAATAATATATTGCTCAACTCAACCAGTTTCAGTTTCCCTATTCACTACGGGATATAAAATTGTTAACGTAATGGGCGTTAATTAAAATAAATTAATAATTTAAATTAACGTCTATTGTCCTCTTAATGTAAATCAAGTTCCACGTACAATTTTAAATAGTGTTAACGAATGTGATGTGAAATTCTCAATACCTAGCTACAATTAAAAGGTTTAGAATAATTTTTACCAGTTGAAGGTCTAAGATATAGACAGTCATTTTGTAAGGCATTAACGATTTACTTTTCAAGAAATATGATTTCATTCCAGTTTCTTGGTTCGATACAATGGCCATCAATGTAACGAAAACAAATCTTTAAAGCTAAGAATTCCACCAAATAGAATTACTGATAGTTGATACTTTGCTAACACTCTGTGTTTCACCGACAGAACCAACATGGAGACGTATTCCATTCGTCCCCTTTCAAAAGAATTAGACGATAAGGCTGCGAAAGAAATAAACGAAGATCCTAAAAGGATAAAAGAAACTTTGAAGATGTTTCACGAATGGATAAAAAAACAGCCGCACTTAAATGTTAGGAATGGTAAGAATTACATAGTTTTTAGGGTCTAAAATGGAATTACATCTTGTATACTTACTCGTATTAGTATTAGGTTAGGAATGCCATCTATTAGTGTGTTCACTACCAAATGTGGTACCGTGTGAAAGTATTCATTCTTTAAGATGTGACTATTGATATTATATGTTTTATTTTTTTACAGTGGAAATTAGGGTACTGTATACGTTTTGAGCACCCCTGCCTCGAAATATTGGAAAAGCAACACAATCCATTCCTAGCTCTAGATATTATTGAAACCATGCGTTTCAGAAAACGCTGTAAGACATCGATTGATGATTCACTAAAACATTTGGGATTCATTCTTCGAACTTCTTGAAAATTTATGACAGACGCGTTAGATAAAGAAAATACCCATACGTTGTCATATTAATTCAATAAAAAACAATGTACATTGAAAAATTCTCGCTGGGAATAATCTAAGTAAATTATTCCTACTATAATAATGTTTTGATTGGCTAGAACGTATATGAATGACTGAAATTGAACATTTCTATTGGTTTCGAGAAACGTCAAAAAATAATCCCTAAAATAATCTCATAGCATGATACATTGAAATTTAATTCAAACATATATTTTTACCCTACGCACGTCAGTAGTGGTGGTGATGTCAGCTCCCCTTCCTTCGTAGCTGAATAATGTCACACGAGTTTGTGTTTCTCTTATATTAGTTATATTTCCACTTTATGAATTTAAGAAGAATTTACAAAATTCTAACAGTATAAAGAGTATCTTTCAGACTTAAAACACATAAATACAAAATATCGTTGGTGTTTCTTTGATTAACAAATAATTAACAAAAACGTTATCAAGGCACCGTCACATCGATAAAGGATTAATTAGTCACCGACGATAAAGACTAAAAGTGAATGTGACTCATTTTTTTAATAAAATATTATATGCCTACCTTCGAAAATTATCTAGCTTTTTGTATGCCATATAGTAATCAAATTGAATTACGTCGAGTCTCAGCCTTAATATCGATATTGAAATGATAAACAATGATAGCCGCATTCCTGATTAAATTTAAAGAGATATAAATTAATTGTTACTGTTCTAAAATCTCAAGACCGTTAAAAAAAATAGTAGTCTGATGAGATCCAAAATTGGCAATAAAACCGATCGTTTAGAAATATTTTCAGATATGAATTATTAAATTACTAAATTTTAAAACTGGAAATTTCATTATTTAGATGACCCATGTCAGTACGTACCTATGTATAAATATAATTTATCTGAAACCGTCAAGAAAATCTAAATTTCGGAGCTATTTTGACATTTGAAAGTTGATCTTTACCTGACTAGTACTGTAATATTTTTGCCTGACTCCCATTACAGTCCTAGTACATGCAAAATAACAATTAGATCGTTCATTGAATAAGTTATTAAATCAACGATTGGATAATTATAATGCAGACTATGTGGATATTTTTAAATATTAATACACCTACACAAAGGATAATAGTCTTTTAATTACTAACAATTAATGGAGTATGTGTGGAAGTAATTATTCCTTTAGTTTTGCGCCAGTCATTAAAAGGTTTGTACGCCTTTTCGTACATCTTTCTTGACTTTGTGGGGAGCGAATATTGCACTACGGCGGCCGCAGCTTCGGCTACATTATAACAAGGTCTCGCGTAGGTACTCTTCTTCACTGATACCTGCTTTTGTACCGAGTTATAAAGACTGTATAGTTGAAAAGTACCAAGCATAAACTGCATTAAAAATGACACTGATTGTTTTAATTATTTTGAAATCTCTATGGAAACAGTTAAATAAAGTGATTTTAGCATGCGTGATTAGGTATCAAAATTTCAGACATATGAATAATTTAATTTGGGAAAGTTATCTACATGTGGCGGTTTCAGGTAAAATTTTATACATAATGTCACTCATGACAGTTAGTCCACCTGACTTGGAGGCATTAAAGAGATATTCGGACGCTGCGCGTCCTCATACTTTTCAATAAGCCTCCGCGTCATGTAAACGACCACTTTCATGACTTATTATGTAATTAACTATTTTTTTGTAGACGACCAACACCTAATAACATTTCTACGTGGCTGTAAATGGAGTCTTCAACTAGCAAAGCAAAAGATTGATTATTTCTATACCATAAGAACGTTACTTCCAGATCTTTTCCGAGGTAGAGATGCTACGTCACAGGAAATTCAACTTCTACTGAAATCCGGGTGAGATGGGCATTTCAAACGATTTGTACAGTACATATCAAATTCAGGTGTATAACCCTGCTTCCTAACGAAGAAGGATACATTGGTCCCAAAACATTTCTAGTTACTTTTAATACAGATTTACCATTCCTTGCGTTAATTAGAGCCATTTTTATGAGTATTGAAATATTAATGAAAGAAGATGATAATTCCATTATTTCTGGATTTCAAATAATAACAGATTACAAATTGCTTACTCCAGGATACATGCTGCAATTTACTCCCGCATTGGTAAAAAAATGTGCCATATGCATGGAGAATATGTATCCTTTGAGAATGAAAGGACATATTGGCATAAATGTCCCCAAAGGTTTAGTAGTAATATATAATAACTTCGCAAGGCCTTTTTTTAGTGACAAACTCAAGGAAAGGGTTAGGGAATTTAATAAGCGTTATCATTCAAAGCAGTAATAATTGCTTTCAGGTTTATTTGTTTACTGAATCCAACTGGAAGGAAAATGTGAGCAGAGATATACAGTCAGTCTTACCACAAGAATACGGAGGCGATAATCCGTCTCTAACTCATCTTGCCGGTAAGATTATTAAATTTCCAAACACGGCAAATGCCCTAAATATATTTCTTACAGACCAATGGGCACAGAAAGTGATGAGTTATAGGGATTGGTTTCTAGAAGACGACGGGTACGGATGCGATGAGACTCGTCGGCAATTGGCGACTAAAACTTACGACCAAGAATTAGGAATGGAAGGTTCATTTCGAAAATTAATGATCGATTAAATATTGGTGTACGGTTGGGTATACATGGTGATTTTGCGGACATGTATTCCTTGGGGTGGTTTACTTCTATAGTAAAACGTTCGTCATCGTGGTCTATTTTTTTAAAATTCATTTCTTCAGTTACCTACAACGCAGTTATTCACAAACGAAATCAATGGTCCAGGTTAGAAGGTGGAAGTTGAATGCATCTATTGAGGTCTCTCTTAAGAAGGTGATTGTGAGCGATGGGGAATGTTTTAATATACCTACGTCTGTCAAGTCGATGGCAGTAACGAAGCACCGTACCTCGCACAGCACTCGGCATTGTACCATAGCATCCATTCATGAAGCAAATTTTATTGTAAAAGAATCATTGCCGTGGACTAGTTAAACAAACTGAAAAACTTCACATACATTTTATTAGGGAAAATGGACCTTATTGAAATGGTTAATTTAGTCGCGCCTCTAGTTGAGACCACATGGTTTGGTTCCATTCCAGTTTTTTTTAATTTACTCTTATAGCATTGTTCTTTATTCCCACTGTGTGTTTCTGTATTGTTCTTCATACTTTTTCTTTCATCCTCTCGCTAGGGCATATTATACGTAATTTACATTGTCTAGGCAAACGTTACAACTTGTCATCTTTTTCTTTTTGGTTAGTTATGTTTTCGTGGTTAGGTGAAAGATCAGCAAGAGGAGCTGTCTCCAGTCTCCCAATGCTGAACCTCGCCACTAGGTTTGTTTTATCTTTACCTTAGTTAAAATGTTTGTTTTACATTTACAGCTTATTTTAATTTATATATTTATGCAAGGTAATGAAATAAAGTCATTTATTATTGTTATTGTTATTAATCCTTAAATTTAAATCTTGAACTCAGCTGGGAAATTCGTATTAGGTAGTTAAATTTACATTTTAACGCAATAACTTTGCTTTCTTCTATCTAGCTGGATCCATACAAGAAAATCATGTAGAGTATAGTTTCTGTGTTAATGTCCGATTTTTTAAGGATTTTGTGATGGGCAATGAAATTATAAAAGAATCAAACATTCTTAGGCCCAGTTCAAACTGAACGGACCTGTGGCGGCGGCGTGGCGGAGACGGGACGCAAACAAACCACATTCGGAAGGCGATATTGTGACATGAAATATCGTCACCACACATACGCCACTACCGACTTGGAAAAGAAGTGGCGGTGGCGGGAAGGCGGCCGACCGTGCTTCGTCGCGTCAGTGTGCGATACATCGTTTGTTTGCATGGGGCAGCGCGGAGAGGACATAAGTCTGTGCCACGTCTCCGCCACAGGTCCGTTCAGTGTGAACTGGGCCTTAAGGACTGGGTTGTATTGTGTGTTGCCTACTTTATGTACACAAAAGCATTAATTGTGTCTTGTAACCACATTAATGAAAAGTCTTTTTTTAAATACCTGAATCATTGAATTGATAGTTATAAATTCAATGCCTGAATCACAATCTCCGTTTTGAACACGGTGTCGCACCGGAGAGGAACTACAAGCTACACTGAATTAATAATTGATTAAATCACAGGTGACATACTTTTATAAAATGTATACATATAAATGTTGTAATTCTCTTATCTGGCTTTCATTTGTACCTTTAAAAGAAAGATTACAAACGATCCATAAAGTTTCGATTTTACTAAGTAGGACCAATGGTAGGACATTAAAACAAAGTAGTCATAATTCTGTAGCAATAAAGATCG
Source organism: Photinus pyralis (assembly GCF_008802855.1). Taxonomy (NCBI): domain Eukaryota; kingdom Metazoa; phylum Arthropoda; class Insecta; order Coleoptera; family Lampyridae; genus Photinus; species Photinus pyralis. The sequence continues at coordinate 6,408,959 of NW_022170596.1, forward strand.
CAGTTATTGTGTGGATTTTGAAAACAAGTATCAAGTAACATTCTCTACCGGCGTTAAACGAAAACTGGATTTACACAATTTTCTTGCTAGCGCAAAGCTAGCGTAACTACTATATGAGCAGATACCCTTCGAGAGTAATATTGCTTGGCATGTAGACTATTGGACTACAGATGGCAGTAATGATACTGTGCATTCCCATTTTTAATACTATCACACCTTGAAATCTGCCCAGAATTGAAACTAATAATAATAATTTACAAGAAATGTAACAAAGTTAAATTAATAGTGTATGGAACGCTATTTTCCGTTGAATTGCCTTCTAACTTCAACTTCAACGCAAAATAGACAGTACATTCGATCTCAGAACGGCATATTATTGCGAATTAGTTCTATATTCATCCGGGATGTAGTTTGCATCAGTTTCGGAAAAGTGTCACATTCGATTTTGCATAAAGAAGCGTTGAGAGACTTTTTATTCAGTAATTATAGGCCAAAAAAATTACCTGTTACATACCGGGTAGGTAAATATTTTAAAACTGAACATAGGCAATTAACATGGGAAAAAGGTTTTGTGCAGATCGTTGTTCCCCATGTTAACTTAGATGAATGACATCAATCAAAAGAAGATTTTTTTCTAATATAATGATATACGAATTAGTTTATTAACGAGCTCCTAGCGAGTTTATAATTTTGTGGTGCCTGTCCGTCTGTCCGTCCGTTAGCACGATAACTCATAAACGAATAGACCGATTAGGATGAAATTTTGTAGGTGGCCCAAAAAATAAGGAAGGCCCTTTTGACATCTTCGTGAGTTATGAACCGAATTGCATGAAATTCAATATGCGTATAGCTTTAGCCAACAGTGAGTTGAGTTGTGCAGGTATATAGACGTGTTTTCGCGAGCGCTCTCAAGTTTACTTTTAATTAAGCGTGTATATTAGTGCAGCTGACTTTTTCGAAATGCCCATCTTTAAAAATTGTGGAACGTGCGATAAAAAGATCAATTTTGAAAAGGAATTAGTTTGTGTATGTGATAAGTGTCATCTGCTTTATCACTCTATATGTTCTGGCCTTTCCCATGCCGATGCACAATTACTATCAACAAATAATATCCAACGTCCAGCTTTCCATTGTGATAAATGCACTACCGAAAAATCACAAGTGACTGACCTATTGAAAATAATTACTACGTTGCAATCTGAAATTAGTGATCTAAAACAAAAACTTCTCACCCCGCAACTAGAAAACATATCCCCATTGTTAACAGAACAACTAATCAGCGAGATATCTGATAGAAATAGAAGAGCTTCCAACGTTATTATCTTTAACATTGAAGAATATGATGACCTTAACAATGCGGACAACAGTCGAATTACTGAGATAGTTGATGCAGTTGGAAACATTGATATTTCAAAATTGTGCTTCTTTCGGATTGGAAAACCCGCACCTAACAAAAATCGTCCTATTAAAGTAATATGTAATAATGAATCAGAATCTAAGTACATGTTAAAAAACAAAGCCAAAATTTTGGATAAATTTAGGGAGTACCGTATTACCTCTGATCAAACCCCGGCCCAACGCAATTACATTAAGGAACTGAGGAACACCTTGCGTAGCAGGCAAGAAAACGGCGAAACCAACATTACCATTAGGTACGTACACGGAATCCCCAAAATTATTTCTACTAATCAAAAAAACTAAAGTCTCACTTGGAACTAAATTGTTATTATCAGAATGTGCGAGGTTTAAACACTAAAGTGAATATATTTTATCATGAAATCATTGTCAGTTCTTATGATGTAATATGTCTTACTGAAACTTGGTTGAGTGATAGTGTCAATAGTGCGGAACTATTCCCGGATAATATGTTCACCGTCTTTAGATGTGATCGAAACTATGATGAACTTAATGTTTCTCGAGGTGGAGGAGTCTTAATAGCCGTTAGACATAACACAGCCATTGACGTTTCTATTTTGGACCTAACTTTTCTCACAAACATTTTCAACTATATAGAAATTGTCGGGTGCAAATTGACTTTTGGACATTTACAAATGTATATTATTAATGTTTATATTCCTCCCAACTTATCGTTTAACGAATTTAGTGATTTTATTGAATCATTGTCTCATCTCAATCAACTTTGTGACGACAAAATAATAATTTTGGGTGACTTTAATCTCCCTCGCTTTTGCGAAGAAAATAACCACCTAGACAACAAATGTTACCAACTATTACAGTTTCTTGATTATGTTGGTTGTTCCCAGTTAAATAATATTCGTAATGTGAATAATAGAACACTCGATTTAGTTAATAGTAAGTTGAATTTGCAAATCGTTAAAAGTCAGTGTACTGTTCTACGTGAAGACGAGCATCATCCGGCGTTGGAATTTCATATCAACTTAGAGTTCGAACGTAACAATAACTTGAAATCAAAGTTTAAACCAAAACTGTATAACTTTAAGAAAGCAGATTATCACACTCTGTACAATGACATTATGAATTTAGATTGGCATTTTCTAACTTCTATTACTGACATTAACACAGCGTGTACTGAATTCTATCGGGTATTAGGTTTGACGCTTGACAAAAGTGTACCTACATATACTAAAAATCATGAACATAAATTTCCCCTCTGGTTTTCACAAAATTTAATTCAACTTATAAACAAGAAGCAAAAAGCGCACAAAAAGTATAAAACCTCTGGTATGTTGTGTTATCAAAATGAATTCAAACGCTTACGAGCATTAATAAAAAAAGAAACACGTATCTTGTATAAAAATTTTACTGATCGAACTGAACAGGTGCTTACGACAAATCCGAACAAGTTTTGGTCCTATGTACGTAGCAAAAAAGGAGTAACACGTATTCCAAGTGAGGTTGAGTGTAAATCTCAAATTTATAATACTCCTCAAAATATTGTTGATATTTTCGGTTCATATTTTGCAAGTGTATATGAAAAAGGAGGCCCCTGTGCCAAAATTAATAATGTTTACATCAACAGCCCTTATATTCATATTAATTCTGTTTCTGAACAGGAAGTCATTGAAGCCATAAAAAGCTTAAAAAACAAACCGACCGCCGGAACTGATCAAATACCTGCCTTTTTAATTAAAGATTGCTCTTGTATTCTAACATATCCCTTAACAATTTTGTTTAACTTATCTTTAAAACAAAGGACTTTTCCAGCTGTTTGGAAAGTTGCTAAGGTGTGCCCGATATTAAAAACAGGTTTGGCATCTAGAGTTGAAAATTATCGCCCCATATCTATTCTATGCAACTTCTCCAAAGTTTTTGAAACAGTACTATACAAAAAACTTTATCAACAATTTAACACGCATTTGTCTAGTTACCAGCATGGTTTCGTTCCCAATAGATCAACTGTTACAAATTTGACTTGCTTTGTGCAATATTGTTCTGAAACACTAGATAATAGACAGCAAGTTGATGTTATTTACACAGATTTCAGCAAAGCCTTCGATAAAATTGATCATAACATTATTTTAAACAAGCTTGTCGAATATGGTTTCAGTTGCCCTATTGTTCATTTAATAAAGTCATATCTAACTAACCGACGTCAATTTGTTTCCTATAACGGGCATGACTCACAATCATTTATTCCTACATCTGGAGTGCCGCAAGGGTCAACTCTTGGTCCCTTTCTCTTTTTAATATTCATTAACGATTTACCCTCCGTAATTTCATCTCAGAGATTATTGTTTGCGGATGACTTAAAAATTTTCACTAGGGTCACAAGCCACAAGGATTGCGAGAGCCTTCAAAGCGATTTAGAAAGTGTTTATAATTGGTGTAACGCAAACAGGTTGTACCTGAACATTGATAAATGCAAGGTGGTAACTTTTTCACGCAAGCGTCAATTAATCCGATACAATTATCAAATTCAAGATACACCCTTAAAAAGAGACACTCAAACAAAGGATTTAGGGGTTCTGTTCGATAACATGCTAACATTTAGCTTACACATTGATACAATTGTTAGGCAATCTTTTAAAACCTTCGGTTTTATTATACGCATTGGTTCAGATTTTGCAAATTTGTCAACTCTTATACTACTTTTTTCTACATTTGTACGAAGCAAGCTTGAATATGGTGTACTAGTATGGAATCCAGCATTTAAAAAACACGAAGAATGCCTAGAACGTATACAACGTCGTCTTTTAAAATATGTAGCATTTCGTTGTGATGGATACTACCCTACAAGAGGTTACCCACAAAATCTACTGCTAGAAAGATTCAATCTTTTACCCTTAAGTAGCAGACGTAAAAGAATAAGTGTGTCGTTCTTGTACAAATTATTATGGAATGAAATTGATTGTGTCACATTACACAATTATTTAAATTTCTCTGTGCCTCGTTCTTCCTCCAGGCATTTCTTAACTTTTAAATTACCCTATTGCAGAACAAATCTCTTACAAAATTCCCCAATTTATCGAATGTGTCATAATTATAACTCGGTATGCGATACTGTTGATATTTTTAACACTAATTTAAAATTCCTTATAAGTATGATCCAATAATTTTTGTCTTTTTCTTTTTTGCTTTTGCCATTGCACTAATACAATTTCTCGTATTTACCAATATTGTATTTTGATTTATGACTTTGTTTATTCTATAACTGTGTTAATTATTTTCTTTCGCTTTAGTTATAAATCTATCATTATTATTTTTGTTACATTTTTGTTAATTTTTCTATATTTCTGTGCGGCTTTTATTGAACAATATTTAAGTTTGTCCTGTATTTAGACTAGATAGTCTGTTTGGACAATAAATTATTATTATTATTATTATTATTATTAAAACGCAATTCCAGCCTAATCGATCAACATTCACAGTGCCCTTTTCGCATCTCGACCATTTATAAACCGAATTGCAAACTTTTTTTATTTATGAAGGTATTTAAATGAAATTTGATGCATAGCCACTTAGAATAAAAGCAAATTTAACACCAGTTTCAAAATTTGGTTTTGCGCATGCGCAGTGCCAACTTTTTTATTTATGCAAGCAATTAAATGAAATTTCATACATGCACACTTTAAATAAAAGCAAAACTAACATCAGGTTTAAAATTTGGTTTTGCACATGCTATAGCCATATCCCGGAGCTCCTTTTCTATATTTGTTTAGTTTATTTTCATATATAATACCATGAGTAGTCGAAGTATTGTCGATAATTTTTGAGGTGCTGTCACGAATATTAGTTACGCTGATTAATCCACGAGCGCTTGCTCTCTTGGACTCTAGGACTATTCCCCTAGAAGTAGTTCGAAACGGCAGAAGTGGGCCCGGACGGACGGTCGGACGGACGGACGGACAAAACGCAAACAATAGCACATTTTTTAGCGCATTTTTTAAGAATTAAAAAATGGCTATTGTTTGCGTTTTGTCCGTCCGTCCGTCCGCCCGTCCGTCCTGACCCACTTCTACCGTTTTAAACTACTTCTAGGGGAATGGTCCAAGAATCCTGAAATTTTTTGCAGTAGGTAGGCTATACCTTGAAGGTGTGCCAGACGGCCATCAAATTTCGCTGTCTCCACGAATTATTTTCTGAGATGCTGTTTTTGAAAGTAAAACGTGCATAACTTTTTGCATACGCATGCCTTTAGTAGTGCCAAGTTAAACTTTAGGAAATTGGGGGGGGGGGGGGGGGTTATTCTAATGAAAGGTCTCATCGAAATAATTTGGTTTGTACAAACTATAACTTTCCCGTGCGACTATTTTTCGAAATCAGTGAGGAACGTGGCCTGAGGGGGGGAGGAGGTTCAAAATTAATGTTAACTCTCATTGTATTTTAATTAAAGGAACCGTTTTCTACCAACTACTGCCCTTCTTTCTGTCCTCTTATCAAAGTACGGGGTGGAGGGGGAGGGAGGAGTGGAACTAGTTTTATCCTTCATGGTACTCTAATGAAAGGTCTCAACGAAAGGAATTAACTTCTACCAACCATAGCCCTCCCCCTCGACCTCTTTTCGTGATCGGGTATATTCCCTTATACCTCAAGAACATGCATTAACAACACCGCCGTGCGGAAAAACCGTTTTACCGTGCATCGAGAATACTTGGGAACATGATCTTGCCGTACACTGAGTAGAAAACCTTATTTTAGTTTATTCGCATCGGGACACGGAACCAGAAACCACAATAAGTCGTATTCAAACATAAGGAACCGTTTTGAAACTTTAATAAAACGTACCTACGTATTTGGAAAATAAAGCTAAAGCTCTTTTTGATTAAAACTGAGATGAAACTTTTAGTTAGAACACTATAACTGTTACCGCCTCTCCACAAAACAAAAGGATCACTTGGCACCCCTAGAACCTATGACGCATGGGTCCAGACGGACAAAAGGCAAACAATGGCAAAAAGAATTATAATCCTGTGTCTTTAGTTTTAGGCGCATTTTTTTTTCTGGCTGGCGTCAACAAAGGGAATGTGGTAGCCTTCAAAAAGATTCTTATTAATGATGAAGTCAAAAGTAATAGAATACTGATCTGCCACACACAAATGCGCTGAAGTCCCTTTCGCTCTCACACGACGATTTTGATAATTTTTATACTTGTCTGACAAAAATGCAATTCAATACCGAACAAGTAACGACCTTCGACATCTTTACGCATCCATCATTTTTACAACGACGTAACTGAAAAGCAATAGCGACATTTCTTATGTCCTTATAAGAACATGTGTATTAATTGTCAAAGCGATCGAACGTTTCTAAATAAAATTATCTTGCACACGGACAGACAGACAGCAATATAAAATTATAAACGATCTCGAGGATCGTTAATCTTAATAACCAGTCTTTTTGTAAGCAGTTGGTGGCGCTGGGATCGGAGAGGGCATTTTAAATACTTGTAAACAACCCTTAACACTATCGAATGGGTCCATAATGGCGGCTATCACTTGCCAATAAATGTAGAAATGTTATGCGCATGCGCGGGACACCATCAGTGACTCTGCAGACGACAAAACGGAACATGCCTCGTATTCAAAATTTAAATAAAACGTTCAGGGGTTTCCCACTCTGAAATGTAACTCTTGTAATTAAGTATACAGGATATAACAACTAAGCATCTCAAAAGCGTTGGGTGGATGGTGGTGGAGGGGACCAAATCAGCGCACTTATTCAAAATAAAGCAGGGGTGCGTTTCTTGCGTCATCTTCAATTTTCATTCAGCAACCATAACACATAGAAGAATGGAACCAACGGTTCTCCTAAGTTTCCGGAAATTCTCTTTATTTTGGAAAAAAAATTTAACGCAAAGAAGCGAACCTATGTTAAAGATTACTGAATTGCTATAAAAATTCTTCAGAATTTGGAATTGGTTCCATAGAGATCTTATGTAGATACTACAGAAATGCTTTAATTATTCTTCAAGGTTCCCTTGAAATATTTTTGTAGATGCTCAGTAAATGTTCTGACGAGGTCTCCAGAGATATTTCAGATATTTGGCAACTTTAGAAATTCTGGTGTAATTTATCAGGGATTATTATGACTTATGAGACCCTCAGAGAATCTTCTAGCGGTCGTGGCTTTGTGCAACTCAACACACTACTGCTTTTGCAACATATCCATGCCTGAACACGAAACACACAACTGGAATCCTCTTGGTCGTAGTCCACTATGATCCACTAGATCAAACTACCAAGTTTGTAATGTGTAATTAATCCCCTAAATGCAGGTAACGAAAACTACGACGCACACCACACGCAATTTTACTAACCAAAGTCTAGTTACAACACACCTCACGTGGAAGCTATTGAAAAATCTCTAAACAGCTTCCATAGAGGGTGCTACTCGACAAAAATGTAGTTGATACAGCAACAGGACCAGATATGTCGGAGTTTGTTGTAAAAACTCCAACCAAAACCTCGTGTTAAAATTCGATTATTCACCGTAGCAGCGATTTGTTACACGCCAATCCTCAACCAGGTATCATGACACCAATGAGGACATGTACTCTTCCTCGACGGCATCAACATACTCCAAGTCAGTGACTAGTGATGCCAACGCGTTAGAAATAATGGCAATGCTCCTCATGACACCACTGAAACCTAAGAGTTCGTCACCATAGGGGAAGAAGCGACCACCCTCCTCGTGGAGAACCACGGTCCAACAGCAGCCCACTGAAGCGTTCATCAGATAAAAGATCTCATTCGAACTTCCATGCTCATGAACATCTACGGGTACGGCGAACAGTATATCGAGCCGATTCTGGCCCCTTTAAGAATAAAAGAACTAAAAGCGCGCCGGTTTCTCTTGACACACTCAGGAGGGATGCCATAATCGGTAGGGCAGGGGGAGGAAGACACCTCTCAAACTACAATAACAAAGCCCACAACGGCAGCTATTTAGACACTAACCACTACTAGTAACGACATCTCTGTTACGGCTGCGGAGAGCCAGGAGTTTGCCTGGGATTAGATGGTTAACTCTAGTGCAATCGGTGCCAATTCCCAACGCATGAAATGAACATCAATAGTCGAGTTTAATGAAGAAGCTCAGTTAATAATCAAAATACCTATCATTGATGAAGCAACGTTTTCTAGACAAACCACAATGGATATATCCATTCAGCCCCAAACCGCAATCGCAGTTCAAGACTCATCTCCCATTCCAGACTATATGTACCTACCTATATTGTATGTGCCAGCACACCGGAACCGCACGGTGCGATCCCATGGTTTTCGGTTTCAAATCAGTACAAGAGAGTACCACCATTGAATAATAAATCTGAATTTATTATTCAATGGTAGAGATAGAGATCTTATGTAGATACTACATTCAATTCAGATTTATTATTCAATGGTACCACCGACAGTGCGTCAGTCTGTGGAGACTACCGGAAACTCAACGCCATCACCATCAGCGACAACTACCAGTTGCCTTTTAGATGTATAATCTCCTTTACATCGCTCAAGTACACATTATCAGCACCGTGAACTTGCGCCCCTGCTACTGGGAAATCTTAAATCCGCCCAGATGACCGTGATAAAACTGTTTCGGAATTTATCGCTTTAAAAGTATGCCCTTTGGCAAAAGAAATGTATTTCCGTATCCCATTCCAAGATGTGCAATATATTTAAACTACAAGCGTACAAAATATGGTACCTATATAGTAAAAAATTAGATATTTCCAAAGACCTCTGAGAACGATAACAACAATGATACATTTTATCTTATTAATTAAGAAGGCTTGGAAATAGTTCAACGATTTTATGCAAGAAGAAACGTTGCGTATAACTTCATACTGAATAATTTAAGCTTCTGGCTCTTTCACTTTCTCCGTTGAAATTCGTATTTCGTGAAAACTTTTATCGTAATTTACTTCGAAGCAACCTACGGTCGTTATTTACCCTTAAATCGTTCTAAGAAAAAAATCTGAACCCGAACCTCACTTGCTAGTTTCCCATCAACCTGATTGAAGTATTAGAAAAACATGACCGTACGTCCGGATTATTCATCTTCTCCTTCAATCTGATGTGTGGGTATACGCTAGAATTCGTAGATTTTTCGATTCGTTTTTAAATACCTATACCTTAAACCGGGATTTCGATTTTAAAACGCTTCATAATCGGATACTTGTTCCTTGTTGACACATGAGCGATGCGTTGTCACCACTGCAATTTATGTAATGCTTTACCTGTTTTTTTGTTTGACAAATTTATAAAATTTTATCTGTAACTTGCGGCTGGTTCAAATATTCTAAGGGCGGAGGTGAAAGCAAGTTTCTCATCTGGCCGTCGACGAAATCAAGGGGTGAGTAGTAAATCTATACCTAAATGGGGATGGTTATAGAAGCATACGTCGAGGCGTACTAACATGCAAAATTTGTAAAACAAATATGCGAATAAATTTCGTGTATTTCTTTAGGGAAAACAAGTGTTTCCCGTAGGTCTCATCCTTCTTTTAAAATGACAGTACTATCACACATATACGGATGTGCAACCCTGATTAAATTTGCACCTATTATTACCACAAAATGGATTTGGGTGGGACTTTTACATAACAAGATCTATGCATGTGATTTGGATAAATGTTAAAATATTTAATTACGCAAGACGTTAGTTAATACTATACGCGAACGTTAAAAACGAAGAGAGATGGACTTTATGTCGTAATAAAACGTGTAAATTTAATGATTTGATATAGGTCTCAATAGGGAGGTTCAGCCCAGTTACATTGTCAAGCCTAACCCTTTTGGTTTCCCTTAGGTGTCATACCTGCTGACGTGAAATATTAGGGGTTAATTTGTTTTTGAGCGATTTGCTAATTAATAGTGGTTTCCGTAATGTCGCGTTTGTATATTTTGTGCGGTAAACTTCGATTTTTCTATTAAAATGATAATGGCACAGGACCCCCTATTAACTAAACTAAGATGTATAAATATTAGTTGACTAATAGGCTTTCATTTTCGATTTTCCTTCTCTGTATTTACGTATTTTATATAGCCCCTACTCCCCATATTTACAAAGAACAAGGGCCCCGAAGCGTTACATACATTAGTAAAGGGATGTTGTGGTGAACCATAGAGCAGCCTGTCAATCGACGGTGTAATCCTGGATTATCCTTAGGCAATCACAGGACTATTGTTAACGGTGTGAAATGTAAGCTGCTTCCATCATTACAATTTCTATTTGAAGCACTGTTAAGGTTGGGGTGTAATGATACGTTTCGATCTGAGGGTCAAGTGAATATCTCGTTTATTTTTTTATTTCGATCAAATGGAAACTTAAAAAATGGTCGAAAGGAGGGATAATTTTTCGTGCGCATATATAGCGTGAGGATTTGAATAAAATTAATTATTAACAAATCAGATAAGGGAAGTAGCTTTATTTCGACTCACATACGGTCAAAATATTGTGACATGCCTAGAAGAATAAATAAAATATTGAGCAATTCACTTAAAATATTTTATATGGGGCAAGGGAAATCGTCGGTAAATAGGGAATATATTGGAATGTCGTATTCGAAATGACGTCTCCAAGGATTGGGCTATAAAAATGAAACAAAATCATAAAACGTCGAATCCCATGCATCTCATCAGGTGTATTTGGTAGAAATATAGAAAGGTTAATAAAAGTCACTCTTCTTTTATATTTATACTTTACGTTCACACACAATTCAATTCGTATACACACGCGTAAACCACAAAATATTATTAGATTGCAACTATTAACTCCTAATGTAAGTTTTTGTAAATTAAGAAGACTGCATCTGCATCAAAAATACACATCAAACAGAAGAAACGGTACTCGTGAGCTCCATTTTGAGCCATTTTAATTTTCAGCAGCAATCCATGTTTATTAGATATATTTTCCACTACGTAATACGTTGAGTAACATCTATGAATGAACTGCTATTTATACTTGCAATGCAATCCAAGTGTGTAATATTTGACATACAGGGTGTTCCATTTGAGTTCTGTCCAAAAAATTGAGTGATGGAGGGGATCAAAGCCAGCATCACAATTCAATTCGTATACACACGCGTAAACCACAAAATATTATTAGATTGCAACTATTAACTCCTAATGTAAGTTTTTGTAAATTAAGAAGACTGCATCTGCATCAAAAATACACATCAAACAGAAGAAACGGTACTCGTGAGCTCCATTTTGAGCCATTTTAATTTTCAGCAGCAATCCATGTTTATTAGATATATTTTCCACTACGTAATACGTTGAGTAACATCTATGAATGAACTGCTATTTATACTTGCAATGCAATCCAAGTGTGTAATATTTGACATACAGGGTGTTCCATTTGAGTTCTGTCCAAAAAATTGAGTGATGGAGGGGATCAAAGCCAGCATCGAAAAATTACGTTCCTTTGTAATTTTTTAATCGAGCGAACCATAATAAGACGCATCAAGAAGAGTGACGTTTTTAGATTGAGTTTGCCTTTTTCGATTCTGTAACAGTTTTCTAAAATTCCAACCCCAAGACGGAGGACTTTTAAACGGGGGTTGTGATCATTTAACATGAAAATGCCGAGTCTGCAATTCTTTTTCAAAAATTCTAAAAAAAACTTACTGCAAATTGCCAGAAAGAGAGTGTAGAATGTAGAATTTCACGAAATATATGGCTTTTAAGAATAAAATTCTCAAACGCGTGAATAATTTGAAATAGGAATGGAAATATTCCATAAAATAACCTATCGCAATTTAAAGACGAACCATTTGGACGAATGTGTTCTAAAAATTGGACTGATCTACTGCTGTTGTTTCGACTAAACGAAAATTCATCAAAATATTAATTTTTGAGTTTTAATTTAAATTTTCAACCATGAAAGACAAAAGTAGTTCCTCTTCTACCACCGATTTTGGTAAGGGCAAGGGACAAGGGTGGTAATAATGAAAAATTCCGTTCGTCGATACCTTTAAATAGAATACAATGATAGATAAAATGAGTGTTTACAACAATATTCAAATTAAGTAATATAACAGCATTATTTGTTTAAAGAAATTATTTTGGTTGCTTAAAATTAGGCGCCCTTCAGAAGAGACGACCTTTTAAAAGTGGACATACGGAAAAACAATAAAAACAATACACGTAAATCCCTATGTTTACTTTTTAATAAATATCACTGTATACTTAGTACCTAGCAACCATCAACATATCATCATACCTCAAAATATTAAAGTTGTTGATAGGTGTAAGATTTTTTGTCATTTTGAGATACTACTCAAACTGTACTACAGAAAAGGTATATACTCGCTCTAGCGTACTGGCTATTTTCACGCACGCAAATATTAGATATAATAAATTAAACAAATATAGCAAACGAGCTCCTGGGTATGGCTATAGCATGTGCAAAACCAAATATTAAACCTGATGTTAGTTTTTCTTTTATTTAAAGTGTATATGTATGTATGTGAAATTTCATTTAATTGCTTCCATAAATAAGAAAGTTGGCACTGCGCATGCGCAAAACGAAATTTTGAAACTGGCGTTAAATTTGGTTTGATTCCAACTGGCTATGTATCAAATTTCATTTAAATACCTTCATAAATAAGAAAGTTTGCAATTCGGTCTGTAAATGGTCGAGATGCGCAAAGGGCACTGTGAATGCTGATTGATTAGGCTCAACTTTTGGAATTGTGTTTTATATGGTTAAAGCTATGCGCACATTGAATTTCATGCAATTCGGTTCATAACTAACCCAGATGTCAAAAGGGCCTCCTTTAATTTTTGGTCTAAATTGTCAATTCACGAACTCTGATCTACAAATTTGATAAAGAATCCACCTGCAAAATTTCATCGTAATCGGCCCATTCGTTTATGAGTTATCGTGCTAACGAACGGACGGACGGACGGACAGACACCGCAAAATTATAAACTCCCTAGGAGCTCGTTAATAATGAAATAATAAAGGTGGTGGAGGTGGGGCACATATTATTGTGTCTATAGAGCAAAACTTTCATGTAACCGCTTCGGTACAAGCGCTCATTTAATAACACACATATCGGGCGATCAAAAATGAGTGATTGTCGAGTCGCCTTTGGAAGTTCGAGTTAAGTAAGATTTTCCATGTAAACAAAAATTCCAAAGGTCACTCATTTTTGATCGCTATGTATTCTCGAAATTTGTTCTGCTAGCAAACAGGAATCGGCATGAATTTGAATTATAAATGTAGTGTCGCTATTTGTGTTAATAAAAGAGTGTGAAGTAGACGCATAATGAGACATTTTCAAAAAGTGTGTGTATCTATCACCTGTCTTGTAGGGCTCTATTTATCTGTAATAACAAGTTTTAGTGTGGAAATGACGAAAACCTTTGTTTCTATGGCCAAGGAGTAAGGAGGTACTTATTCTTCATCCTCAAAGTAAGGCTTTTTAAGCACATTCAATACGGATTTTTTTAAATAAGAGGATAAGAAATAAGTGTTCAAGCAGATAAAAGTCGTATAACCGCAGTGTGTGGGAGAATCGTTGTCCTCGCTACCGGTGACAGTGCCGCCATTTTTAACGTTTAACGAATGTGGGCGCCTTCTATATGTGCTACGAGTTGCCAGCAGAAGTAAATTAATAATACGTGGCTGGTTTATGCAGAAATATTGCGTGAAAGAGGTAATCGGCCAGCTACTATAATTTTCAAACGTGAATATTGCGAAGCGTTTCCGTATTAACATACATATTTGGTTCGCGTTTAAATAATTTGTTACTACGAAAGCGTTTGCGGTCCAAGGTGCAAAACATCCTGTTCCGCCAGATTTGTAGTGCAATGACAAGTTACGTTAAAAACCAATGTATTAATCAAAATTGTGCTTCCAATTTGTTTAAAGAACGCGAGAAATTTAAGAACAAAACTGCTACCGGTAAAAAAGTTAAAGACAATTAATTCAAGTTTTTGTCTGCTGTTAAAATCCTAAAATCCTGGTAATACGGGAGATCCATTCGTATTGCCTAAGACGTCCCACTATCCAATTTCCAAATTGCTGCTGCTTCCAAAAGCGAAATCCAACGGACAAATGCAGAAAATTTCAACGCACAAAAGTAAATTCCTTTAAATTTTTGTATTGTGTAAAAATAGAAATCGATCGTTTTTGGGGATTTCGTATAAGGCATTTGCATTTAAGGTTATTTTTAAATTCCTGGTTGACTTACACTGGTTTATCCCGTAAACAAATTCGTGTATTTGTTTAAATAAATGATAAGCACGCTCAGGCCAAAGATAGTGGTAATTTTGGTTTTTCTTTAATGGTAAATTTAGAATGCCAGTCTTCGGTGCGGGTTTTAAATTATTTTAGCACCCATCCAGGGGGTGTATAATTTTGTTTTAAATAGGAATCTGTACGAGGTGTTTGATTAATTAAGAATATTTAATTATGTTGAAGGCATGATCACGATATAGGCATTAAACATTTGATTTGCATCTGTTAGACAAAGTACATCATTCTATTAATTAATCATAACCAAGGCAAGGAAAACGGAAGTTGGAACGATCGTATTTTTCATTAATATTATTTTATTAATACAAGTCAAGTAATTAAAGTTTTATTTATTACTGAGCTAGCCGTGGTATTAATTATTTCATTGAAAAAGATTAACTGTTACAGTAAAATTATTACCAGTGGCGTAGAAATTAAATTTTATTTTAGAAGCGAAGGGTGTTCAACTCCTGTAATTGTAACTATAGTCATTATACTGATCGAATTTTACAAAACATAAAATGAACTTCATCAAATAGAACGTGGTGTGATGGATTTTACAAATTGTTGCAGCAACTCTCGTATTTACGTAATGGCAGCTTCACCGTGATTGGTAATGAATTCTACCCCCACCACTTTATTTACAAGCACCAGAAAACCTTTTAAAATCTTCCTTGTCGAAAGTTTGTTTTATAAAAGAAAGTTGTTTTATGATTATGTCCCAGTCACGTAACATGTGCGCAAATTCGACGTCAATGCATAAACTTTTTATCATTCAAGTACTCTTTCAGACGATAGAGTTGTACCTTTTAGAGTTATTGAAAAGCCCGATCGCATAACTCGGCTTGATAGTGAAATAAGCGGGTGTCCGCGCTCGAATATGCTCCTAAGGGATTTCTCCATATTTCTCCGTGACTACTAAACTTTTATTTTAGTTTATGTAAAATGTCTTCATATCGAAACTGTAAGGAGTGCCGTAAAATGTGTATTATACCCGAAAGGTTTGTTCCACAAATGTATCTAACTTAATATTAGACATTTTTTATTCCTAAATGTAAAGGCATTCATCAAATAATCAGAAGTTGAGAGACACATCTCGATCACGTTTTCATATAATCTATAACTGGCATCCCAGGTCTGTCATCTTAGTTCATGACATATTCAGAACGGCGAACCTACATCAGGCTTAACCGATACATGGTCCTTGGATGAACGAGTCCTTCGGGAATGTACGAAAGCAGGTATTGGTAGCGAGATACAAAGATTATGACAATTTTTGATAACCAACTTTTTTTATACTGGGCACTTGGGAAAGATCTGGGTTTTAAAGTAAATTCTGGAAAATATTTTTATTTTTATTTCTCGTAATCGTATCACTATATTGGGTATGTGTGACTTTACTCTTTTGAATTATTATTTAAAAGATTACGTAAGAGCTGAAATCTACATAAAAGCAAATGTAACAAAACAAACAGCTCTATTTCAGATTTGCCCAGAGCGAAATCATGTAATATTAAAATAATTTAAAGCGCTGGCGGCACAACGTGGGTAAAACTGCCATAAGTAATGCATGGAGTTTATGACATAAAATATGTCCCTGCTTATGCAAAGAGGTGAGCTTAGTGAGGAGGTTTGTTTAAAGCACTTGGGGATTTGTCGTAAAATGGCTCGGTCGCAATTCGGTATCGGGCTAATTCTACTAACGTCAAAGATTGATTTTACCGCTTTATTGTTAACGCGTTGATGCGAAATTTTAATCAATCCATCCGAAAATGTAGGAGAAGTTATGTGACTCCCGCCTTATTTCTAAATTCAGAATTTTATCAAGCAAGAATTTCTTTGGGGAACGAAGCACGGCAAAGCCTTTTTAGACGACATCTCTGAATTATGAGCGCATAATCCCGCTTAGATATACCCACATATTTATAAGGTCGCCACTTTGTCATGCCTGAAGTTTAGATTGGATTTTATGCATATATATGCTTTATTTCAAAGTTTAGGCGTAGCTTCTTGCCACGATATAAACTTTAAAGAAATTGAGAATGCATCATTAATGTCGTAACTTTCAGATAAACCTTATACCAACATGTACCTACTCATACTCTCCAATTAATTATTATTTATTACAGTTACTAAGGCCATAGTTAAGGCTAAGTACACTTAGCCGTTAACTTAGACACGGTTAGTTTTTCTGATGGCTCGAATTATACGAACCTGTCATTAAAGAGTGACACCCACGTGATCAAATTAAAAATTTGTTTCCTAAATTGCGTTATTTTCTTTTAGTCTCAATTTCCTTAAAGAAGATTTGTTCTTAAACTTATATTCGGATTTTCCGCTACTGCAGTCAATAATGTATTGTCGTTTTCCTGATGGTTTTGACGGACATTTTGAACGTTATTGCACTTGCAGTTCTTTAACTAATTATATAAACAAGTATAAATTTAATATACGTCAAAGGCAAATAATGAAACGTGATCGCTGTTTCTTTAGGTAATTCCAAGGCATATCTGATTTATTGTAAAATGAACCTTTTTATTTTGTCGATTTCTACGGTTTTGAAAAACGGAAAATTATAAGTATGAACAGATGCAGTATTTTTTTCTCTAAAAGAAACATATTTAGACTTTTGCTCTAAAATAATTAGGGGAGCTAGTATTTTGACTACAAAGAAATTACCATTGAAATCCCAATGCTGCGTCGCGCAAGGCACCACCCGGTATACTCGCAAGCAAATCGGATGTCGTTACAGTGCAGTTCCTACTTCGATGCGTTCTTGTTGTGATATAAATTGTGAGTGATACATTGTAATTACTGTTATAAATTGATCCATTTTAAGACTGTTCTAAATTTATTGTTAATTAGTTGTAATAAAATAAAACCACGTACTTAAATTTACGTTACGGTAGTTATTAATAGTTCAGGTAAATTAAACAAAGGATAGAAAACGAGACTCGTACCTTTGAAATTTGGCACCATTATTCCGCGAGTTTCTTCATGTACACATTAGGAGGCAGATTGTTGCCTAGCCATCTCTGTACCGGGTGACCCAATAAGACAGTTCCTCGGCCATATCTCGGGAACCTTTCGTCGTATGACTTAGGGGTAAAAAAAATGATTAAGTAAATCGGTTATGAAGAATCGATGGAAAATATTTTCAAGTTCTAAAAATGACCACCAGAGGGCGTAACTGCCATCTTAAATTTTAAAATTGCATTTTCTTTAAATTTCGCATAATAAACTAAACATTATTTTTTTCACATTTTTAAAGAGAACCAGTTTATCTATCATTTTCGTAAAAACAAAAACTCAGTTATTTCAAAAACACAGATGGCGCGAGGCATTCAATTGTTTTTGCAATAACCTGCTTTAACTTCTTAACCGTTTGACCGATTGTAACAAATTTGATATCGTTGAACAGAGCATTCCTTGGGAAACAAGAATCAATCAAAATATAGTTAATTTAGTTGAATCCTCCGCCAGGGGGCTAGTTTTGACACTATGATCCATAATCCTAAAAAAATCAAAAAAATCAAATAGAATGATATGACTTTTTCTTTATGAAAAGGTAGCCAAATAACACCCAAAGAGGCCAGTGGAAACGGTTTTTCAAAATCTCGTTCCTAACCTCAAATATTGGGAAAATGAGATTAATTAATAAATAAAAATGCTTAAATTGTATCTTAAATTTACTTTTTACGTATTTCCGGTATTTGTCGATGGCGCGAAAGTTTGTTTGGAAAAGCACCTTACACTTTTAGGTAAGCCTTAGGGCGGCGATGGTTCGTGGTCGATTCGGATAACGCAAATAGAAGATGCGGGCAGCGATGGTCACATTTTGAAAATACTCAAAATATATCGCCAGCATATTAAATGCTTCTTGGTTAGAAACCGGCATTTTAGAAAAGATTACAAATTCAAAAAACTGCACTTTCTGAATGTAAACACAGCAGAATAATTTACAAATTACGGCTGCTATTATTTTATAATGCATCGTGTTTCATTTGTTTAATTTTCCAATGCCTACCTAAAAGTGTAGGGTGCTTTTCTTTCGCGCCATCGACAAATACCGGAAATACGTAAAAAGTAAATTTAAGTATTTTTATTAATTAATTAATTAATCTCATTTTCCCAATATTTGAGGTTAGGAACGAGATTTTGAAAAACGGTTTTCACTGGCCTCTTTGGATATTATTTGGCTACTTTTTCATAAAGAAAAAGTCATATCATTCCATTTAATTTTTTTGATTTTTTTAGGAATTAGGGTCATAGTCTCAAAACTAGCCCCTTGGCGGAGAAGGATTCAACTAAAAAAACTATATGATTCTCATTGCCCAAAGAATGCTTTTTTCAACCATACCAAATTTGTTAAAATCGGTCCAACGGTTAAGAAGTTAAAGCAGGTTATTGCAAATCCATTATTAGTGTGGGAACAGTTATTTTGCAGATGAGCGCGAAGTTTGGCGGCGCGAGTGCGCTACGCGCACGAGCGACGCATCTCGCGCGAATCAAGCAAATAGTGTTCACGCACGTAATATGTATTCTATTTTTTGCACGGATTAGTTAAATCGAATTTATATAAATTCAAATCTTTTTCGCGAGATTTTTGCGACATAATTCTTTTGAAAAAATCAAGTCCTCTTTGCCGATAAAGTAGAAATCTAGAAATTTAAAATGTCAATTTATTGTTCAAAATTTCTGGTTTAAGCTTATTTTTGCCCTTGTACTACAGGGAATGATGTAAAATGTATTTATATTTTTTTTTTACTCTTCCATCATACTACTTATTAGTTTATGATCCGCACTAAATAGATAATTTCGTTGAATTTTTAGGCACTAGTGCGCGAAAGTAGATAGTCATTTGTAAAATTGACGTTCCCGACGTTCGTGTTTTATTGGGAAAACGCGATTTAGAACGAAGGAGTGCAAAAAAAACAATTGAACGACCCACACCATCTTTGCTTGTGAAATAAATGAGTTTTTGTTTTTACGAAAATGATCGATAAACTGGTTCTTTGCGAAATTTAAAGAAAATGCAATTTTAAAATTAAAGATGGCAGTTACCTAGGCAGTTACGACTTCTGTTGGTCATTTTTAGAACTTGAAATTATTTTCCAGCGATTCTTCATGACCGATTTACCCAATAATTTTTTTTACCCCTAAGTCATATGACGAATGGTTCCCGAGATATGGCCGAGGAACAGTCTTATTGGGTCACCCGGTACAGAGATGGCTAGGCAACAATCTGCCTCCTAATGTGTACATGAAGAAACTCGCGGAATAACTGTGCCAAATTTCAAAGGTATGAGTCTCATTTTCTACATTCTAAATGAATATAGCTTTGCAACAATTCTGGTTGGATGAGGAGGCGAACGGTCAAGCTTAAGTGTAAGCTTATTATTGCCTTTCAAGTAGGCGTTGTACCGTAGTTGGTGCAGATCAGCTGCTTCTGTAGAAACAGGGTGAAGTGTCAGAAACATGTTTTTCCCACATCCATAACAGCCTCAGAGGTGTTGATGATTGTACAACTTATCGACTGACGTTTTTCCTACCCCAATGATAGATAAAACTGGGTCTCATCCACTAAAGCTGCGAAGAACGAGGAAGTAATTGGAGAATGGAAGCGTTTTAATACGGTTGAGTTTCCACTTTTCCTTTTCCTGGTTTAAGAAAGAAAATATTGTTGGTAGGAAAAGAAGAAGATAAAGCCCGTAGCATTACAACAAGATCAACATCTTATCAAAAAATACCAACATAATGATTTGAACAACTTTATCACGCATACTGTATGATGCATCCACTTCCTTATGCAGAAACGTGATTAGTCTTGCTTTACTACGTAGGTAGGTACCTACATTAACCAGGAAGTGCAGTTGTATTGAAATGTTTTCATCGAAGTTGATATCCACAGAACTTTTACCCACACTTCTTCTGTTTTGCGCCTTGATCTTCATGCTGTCATTGTCACCATGACCATCAAAAACACGGGAAAATTACATTCCAAATGGTTCTTTGCATACGATAGCTACTGTTGTGATACCACGTATAATTTCAATTTGTGCAATTCTTTTTATGATTTTGAGAAAGGCTTACCAGCGCTATGGATGTTTCTTTATTAACTAATAATGTAGATAAAGTTTGCAGATGTTTTCTTCCTGTGCAATTTCTTTACCTTATTTATTATTTATTTTCTGTATAAAATTGAACATGTGCTAAATGTAAATGAGTTTAGATAAGACAATAAATATGTAATACAATTTATGATCAAAATAGTATACTGATTTAAAAAAAGTGGAAGTGGTTGGCGATCTCGCTTGTTTATAAAAGGAAAAAGGAAAAATAATCAAACGGTATTTAGTAAAGTGGGCGTTTTACAGTGTAGATGAGTATCTAAATTCCGCTATATCTTTATAAATGTATATAAATATGTTGTGTTCATTTTCCATATGACGATTGTAAGCTCTTTTTGTACTGCCTGCACATGAAATAAAAATTATTATTATTATTATTATTATAAGTGTTAGACGAATTTTATGACACCATGGGATACTCAAAAACGATTAGGCGTTGTCGTCTTGGGGGCAATATTGGAATTCCTGCCATTTTTACTGCGGTAGTGGTAATTAAATTGGTTCAAATGCAGTTTTTGGAGATTGCGTCGTTTAAAAAGAGTAATCAAGTGTTTGTGTGATACCGGTATTCAGTGTTGCGTCATATACCTAAGTTCGTCTACAACGTTTTTTTGAAAATAAGTGCACTTAAGGTTATTATCACAACCAAAAATAAAGGAGTTATCGTTTAATTTGAACAGTAAGAAGTTCGCATGCCGTAAAGACCATACAAGTTCATTCAAGTGCGATTTCATTTTATTTAAATTTATTTTGGGCGAATTTCATTAAATTAGTGTTAGGAAAATTAGTGTATAATTTTTTATTTAAGATGTTTATTTTTTTAAAGTTTGTCACATGAGTTTATGAACCCAGTATATTTAGAACCTCTTGTAGCTTGGGCAAGCCGAGTGGTTATTTGTGAAATAAAAACTTTCAAAAGTCAAAATTAAGGTTCGTTTGTAAATCTAGTTCTTGTTGCCTTTTGAAATCATTTTAGTGTGCTAACTTTTGTCACTCACCTCGCATTCGGAAACCAGAATTTTAATCCGGCTCATTTTCAATAGCACTGATCCTTGAACGAAGAACAGACGGGCAAAACTATCAATAAGGGGGACCACACAAAGAACCTAAGAATATTATTTACTTTTTAGGGGAATTTTTCGAAAGAAAAGAGAATAAACAAGTAAGCTGTAAATATCGAAGGATGCCAAAGACTACAAAGGATCCGAGGCAGTCAAGGAGGCCTAAGAAAGCTAGGAAAACTGAGAAGCTTAGGGGCCGAAAAACCTTGGGACTCTAATGAGACCGAGGAGTGTAAAGCAGTGGGTGACGTTGAAAAAGCTGAAGTAATCAACGAAATTGAAGATGAGAAAGTACTCAAAGATGCCTTGAAAGTGGAGGAAACACTAATTTCCCCACCCGCCACACTGCTTACAAAAAAGACATTTAATGACGCAATGGAAGGGGGGGGGGTGAAAATATACAGGCTTGGTTTTCTTTACGAATAGATAATTAAACAGCGGTCTGCTTTTTGCTAGTCATCCTGGTAACATCAGTTCCCCAAGAGCTCACCCTAAGTCTGTACAGATGGTAAAGCTGATTGAGCTAGAAGAGTTGGGGTCGACCCCTCGACGAGGTTCAATCCCTACCAAGTAAGTATTGCCCTCTACTTCGACTGTCATAGTTGGGATCTGCAAAAAGAATTACATTCCAAGCGTTATACAGGGTGACAATTTGAAAACTTACCACCCCCATATCTTAGTAAATAAACGAGATATTTAAAAAAATCAAAATCCGTTTCGGTAATTCGGAGGGGGAATCACAATGACATAGTTGGCGACGCACCCCCTCCAACCCCCTGCGCCCCAGCCACCCCAACTTTTAAATCTTAAATAGTGACCCCCCATGTGTGATACGTCGTTGGAAAGCTCTGAAAAAATGCTTTCCAACCATACCAAATAGCATTACATTTAGGTTAGTAATTATCGTGCAAATCAAAAAATAAACTAATATGATACATTTGAAATCTGTCGTATTTAAAACGCAACCGGCGAACATAGACGAACTAAGACAGAGAATAATTCAAGAATGTCAAAATATTGCAAAACCAACATTTGAAAAGGTTCGACAAGAGTTTGAGAATAGATTATAACTGGCGATCAAAAATGAGTTGCTGTCGAGTCGGCTTTGGAAGTTCAAGTTAAATACGATTTTCCATGTTTATTTTTTGATTTGCACGATAATTACTAACCTAAATGTAATGCTATTTGGTATGGTTGGAAAGCATTTTTTCAGAGCTTTCCAACGACGTATCACACATGGGGGGTCACTATTTAAGATTTAAAAGTTGGGGTGGCTGGGGCGCAGGGGGTTGAGGGGGTGCGTCGCCAACTATGTCATTGTGATTCCCCCTCCGAATTACCGAAACGGATTTTGATTTTTTTAAATATCTCGTTTATTTACTAAGATATGGGGGGTGGTAAGTTTTCAAATTGTCACCCTGTATATATACATGGCATGGATCATTAAACCATTCAATCTTTCCAGTAACCTTGAAACTTGAAACTTTGACATTTACAAAAAAAATTAAGTAAAACGAGCATTAATTTTTCCGGTCTACTAATAGCGGCAACATAATATAATAACCAGATGAATATTAAAAATTAGGATGATTCATTACGTTTGTGATAGAGGACAATGCAAATGGATATTATATAAAATGTGAAGACCAAACAAAATTTGATATCGATTGTTATCTACTGTTTCCCATGTTTTATATAAACCCATGATCGAATTCAGTGCAAGGTATCAATGATGAAGATGATCGCTCACGTGATAGGGTTCTCGGTTGCATTCTTGGGTGTTTTGGGACTACCGGTAAAACCAACGCCGAATTGAAAACTAAGTTGAAGTTCTATTTTAGTTCGAGAAGACTGTGAAGATTCATCGTTTTGTTAATTGTCCTCAACACAGAAATTCTCCTATGCTTGTTGATGGGACACAGTTTACACAAAATCGTAGGGTCTACTACATTGGCACACGAATTATCGTTAAAAGAGATATCCAACCGAACGTAAAGGTAAATAGTGCAACAATTGTTTATGGCGGTGATGTCCACTATTTCAGCTTGTTCTCCAATTTGAACGTTGCAAGTCCAAAGAAAGCCTAGACTCCTGCGAACCTTACCAAGACGTCACCATTAAAGATATTTGTAGATTGGCGGGTGAAAAGAGCAAACCTTGGACCGGATTTGTGAACAATATGGAACCGGCCCTCAACTGCCCCTACAAGAAAGTAAGAGCTGAGAACTTGGTAGGAATTTCAGCGGTTTTATGTTTCAGGGGGTGTACACTTGCAAAAATGCAACTATTGACGGGGGCGCTTTAAGCGTCCTTCCAATTTCAGGATGGTTTTGGAAAGTTAATATACTGCTACTTGAATCAGAGGCTAATACAAGCAATCCCGCAATGTGTATCTATGCAGAAGGTGAAATTGTCAATGTGTGACTAGTCCCGTTGAAAGTGTAATTTAATATTTCTACTATAAAGTGGCTTTGAATGTACGCTTTTTTACAGCGCCATTGTTAAGAATGCACTATGTAACTTCCTGGCCTGTATCTTATGCAGCAAACCTCAAGTAGCGTGTGTAACGGGAGCCCGCTACGCGGTTTAAATTTTTCGAGTTTTATATATAGGTAAAATAGCATATGTACCGCTTCATAAAAATAGTAGACTGAAGGACGGCAACGAAGTGCGGTTAAAAATGCCCCAGCTTCGCGAGAATTGCGTTAGTTCCGTTTCGGTTTTTCTACGAGGATACAGATTAGATCAAATAACAAATTCGTTCGTGGTAGGTTGGAAAGTGTTGCGGAAGCTCGAAGCCCTACGGGTGGAGATGAGGCTTGCTGTTTCCTTGGGTCCGTATGGGTTTTTTATGCGGCAACATAATCAGCGAAGTAAAAAGTATGAGCGACACTAATTAAAGTGCCGTTACGAAAATTAGATCGCGAAGTTACTGGTGAAGTTAAAAAATGTCGACTGTTACTTTCTTTGGAGTATGGACCTTGTTGTGAGAAGCGGAATGAATTGCGCCTTGGCTCTCTTCGGAATTATCGCTTTCTTTGCGTACATTTACATCTTCTTCGACACTTTAGAGCGTTAGTTTCCTAAACTTCACGAACTTTACCATAACTTTCGACTCTCTCAAAGTCCCCAAACATCTTGGGCATTTTCATTTTCCTATGCTTCCTTGATTTCTTCAGAAACTCTCTAAACTGTCTCAATGTTCTTTTTTCTTTTCTGCCACATCTTTAAGTTTTTCATTTTTAACTGCCTCAAACCCATCAGCTTTCTTCTTCGCCCACCACTACTGCTGCGGCATTGATTTATATAGAACCCCTCAGCAGTCTCCTCCGCAAAGAAGAAATGGATAATTCCTTGCACTCTCACGGTAGGCTTTGGAAAGATGTATTCGAATGTTAGTCTACTGGAGGATGCGTCCCCCTAGATTCCTCGGTAGTACCTTCTCTCACAGTAGCGCTCTACCTCCAAGACTTTTATGATGGTTAAATCGTAGATTTAGGTTAAACATGGTCAAACGTCAAAAATTTACTTTGTTTTGAAAAAGTTTAAGGTTATGTTTTAGTATTGGCGCACCACGCCTGTTGCGGCAAATGATTACTAACGTCATTAATCATTGAAGTGGCGCATGATTGATCGCACTGTACTTTCGTTCACGTTCGCTGTCAAGGGGTACATCTGGAGATGCTTTAACAAAACTCAAATTTGAAAATAAATTTTTGAAACAGCAAAGTGACTAACTGTTACAAAGCATAACACCTTAAATGATGCTATCGGAAATGGAATTTTGTTTCTAATAAAATCTAATAGCTGTTATCGATAAGTACATATTCTTTAGAACGTTTGGGAAGGTCAGCACGTCATCCTAACGGTTTCACTTGGTGATAGATGTTTGGGGAATACTACTCTAACAACAAGTACCTTGTAGCTCTCTTTAGAAATTTCTTTTGAGATGTGTGAAATATGATCAAAACAATGTGGTAACATACCTCTACTGTTAGGTAACACCTCTTACAACTAAATGGAAGTAGGTATGTGAAAAAAATACGAAACGCTCTGTGTATACAACAACCAAAAAAATCTTCGATTTTGACCTTTCTGCGCAGATGTGGGGAAGAGGGATTTTTCACAATAAAGCTTAGCAGCGGTAACGGTATTCGAATCCAAGCTGGGTTTGACTAATGGGGGTCTAGCTAATAGCTTTTGTTATTATGTATTTACATTTTGCATAAAATATTTGTTAATGAGGCAAAACGTAATTTCATGCTTTTGTTTTGAGTATCACTACTGAATTATGTTTGTTTGTTATATTCTACAGGTGATCATGCCTTTACATTGTTTTATTAAGTATTTATTTATGTGTTCACAAGAGGGTCTTCTAATTAACCTTTCTATTTATAATATGTTTTGCTTGGGTGATAATAACTATAAATCCAAAAACCAAAGAAGTGATGGGATAGGGGGCGAGATCACACATGCTTGATGAACTTCTTGTGATTTATTGTTGAATTGTAGATAAATATTGAAATCCGATTATTACCTATCATTAGGATCTTTACCGTCGCAATTAACGCTTGCTGGCCGAATATTGTGCTTTTATTGAATCTGTAACCTGTTTTAAGTAACGAATCAGCAATTAAAATTGCATTAAGTGGGATCCTCGACCTTTATGTTTATTATGCGTGCACCATTTCTGAAGAAATTGTTGCTGATGTCACTGCAAATGAAATATAATCACCCAATAGATTAAGCTAGTACGCCCTTTTATGAAATTTGGATAAAGTATGCGAGTAGATTTTTGTCATACAGATCACATCCCTCTAAAGTGATCGAAGTAGGTACATTATGCAAAGGGTATTTTAAAATGTAACATTATACAAATGCTATTTATTTATTTGACAATAGGCTCACGTAGAAACGGAGTTTGCGGTAATATAATTTGAGAATACTGAGCGGCGATCTGTCTCCACGGCGTTCTTAGGTCTTAGGGGGTTATAGGAACTTTACGAAAGGGAACTGCACGCCCCGCCTTTTCGTTGGGTTGGAGGATCAGTTCCGTATTAGCATCTCGAATGTCGTTTGATTCCTTTATACAAGTATTTGTTCGCGAGACAGAAATTTCTGGGTAAGAGATATTTTCGTCGTTTGAAAGAGGGGCATCAGAAAATATTTATTTCCATTGTAACGTTGACTGATGAATAAATATATGTAGGTATAACAATTTTTCTTCGTGGAAAGAGGAAAACGCCATCAAAGTCCCTGCGGAGATTTTGTCACGTCCGAAATGTTCACTTTCTCAACTGGGGCTTCTTGAAAAGCCGCAAGACGAGTCAGTTTCGTCTATAAGGATTGTATATGCATTCGAAAAAAGACTGTCCGCTACTGAATATATCATGAGCGCTATTTTCCAAATGGAAGTTTTATATATTTATATATGAATATCTACTATCTGGTTGCTCTTGTCTTGTTCGTTCCTTCTAGAATTTGGATGAGGAAGCAATGTGGTCGTTTTAAAGGTACTTTTTCTCTTCTAACGGTTATCAGGCACACAAAGGAGTAGTCTTACAAGTTCTACAAGACGTTTACATTACCGCTCTTGCATTCGAATTATGGGCTACAAGTTATTCTGATTGCATCGACAGAGTGCTTTTAGGAACCACTGGCAAGGGTTTTACTGAATCGTCTTAGTGCTTAAAATAATAATTCGTTTCTCTTAACACAAGTGATTGATGTTTGGTAATTTATGGTAGGTGTATATAAAAATTATTTATTTATAAATCCCTCGTCTTTGGCAACCATCAAAATAACCATTAACCGAGGAACTGTAGACTACATTTACAGGTCGTAATGGGAATTTTAAATAATCCATTTATCGGTAGAGGACGATAACTTTGACGAACATCAACTTAGAAGTAGTAAAAGGTTAACGACGGTATTTATGGCCCAATTAACGTTATATAACGTTCGCTATCTAATGACGTGGGGCCGTATACGGTGATGAGTAACGTGACGACGTATTCCACGCACAAATTTACATAAACGAAAGCGGTACCGCGAAAAGGACTATGCTCTTTCATATTTACGATAGCAGGAGTCAAATCTTTTGTAGGGGAAGCCGACGTTCTGACGGCCAACGTCCGAGCAGATTGACCGTTCGTAGGAATGGCTGATTGTATTTCTCTAGAGACATGAAATGTGTGAGAACACAAAGAGAGCGCTGAACCCTGCTAACAGATATGATTTGGAAAAATCCTGACGAATTACCTTTATATCGTACAAGGATTTTATCTCCATCGGTTTCAGCTTCATTTTTCATTTCGATACGTAAGCGTTGTTTTAATTGGATAAAGGGACCTCATTAAAAACTCAGAGACTAGAGAGCATTTAGATACAATGAGAATCGACCGCAACTTGAGAAAATCCACGCTATGCGTGCCAACCGCTACTTATTCGGTGGTGAAGTTGGAAACACTTTCCACAGTGGGTCTCCGCCGCATAACTCACAACTTCCTTTCATATTAATGTTTTAAAAGACGAAAACTTTCGGGTTTTTAATGGTCGTAATTAATTGCTAGTTGATTCTCTTTATACAGGGTGGTCGACTGAAAACGGTCAATGCCACTTAACGACAGAAACATTCAAATACGTCAACTTTAGTTTTAAGGGGGACATCTAAATTAAATAATATTATTTACGTAACTTCAATCCTGAGCAGGGGGTGAATTTCACGTCGAAAAATTTTAAACGCGAAGGAGTTTGTAAAGGTTAGATAGTTCGAAAGGAATGTTCATTCTGTGTTTTTATTTTTGAAGAGTGATCAGTAGTTCCAGAGAAATTTCGATCTGACACTAGTGCATAAGTGCAATAAGCAAGTTTGTGAGTATGTTAAATGTAACTTGTTTAATTTTGTGCTAACTCAAAAATAATAATGTTTTACATTATAACGGGAAAGGTGGAAATTGTTTCGATTTTTTAAATGGCGAGTCTGTGTTCACAACAGCTCAGCAGCATGTTCATCACTCATAAGGGTAAGGTTTAGTCAACCAAATTCGAGAGACTGGATCTGTAATAAATAAGAAATTATGCAGACATTGATCAAAAGTTAGCAATAAAAATGTGATATTCCAACAAGACGGGGCTCCTCCTCATTTTGCACAGAAATTTAGACAATTCTTGGACCTTAGGTTCTCTGGTAAATGAATTGGACTTAAACGTCCTATCGAATGACGAGCCAGATCACCAGATATGTCGCCATCAGATTTTTTCTTGAGGGGTCATTTGAAATCCAAAATTTACCCCAGAAATTTTACAAAACGTACGACGCCATTTTAAACTAAATCTTTATTATTGTATTACAGTTGCTGGTGGTGATTTCGAACACTTAATAATGTGATAACTAATTTTTTTCTAATTTTGAATAATTGTTACTGTTATGAAGTGAGACTGAAACCAGAATGAACATGCGCATCGAACTATCTAACGTGTACGACCCCTTCCGATATAAAATTCGTGGACCAATTAACCTCTTTCTTAACTGTCGTTTAGTATCCAAAATTGGCATTGACTATTTTCAATGGGACACCCTGTATAAGTGCCAAATTCACAAGCGGACCAGGCCACAAACAACTGCTAGAAAATGATCTTGTACTTTGTAGTAATGGCTTCTTTTATGTGCAATGCAAGATGCAAAGCGCCAAAGTTTGATCACTCATTTGTTTAGATGTTATCCTTAATGTCAATTCTCGAGCGCACAAAAAACAACACAAACACCAAATATCGTTGTGTATAGACTTCACCTCTTTCTTTCTTTCTGCTTCTTGATTTTAAGTGTCTCACTTTCAGTTTAGATGGTAAATTTGGATTCTTGTAATTTTACTTATCGACGTGGATCTTCGGTGGGGGACATTACTTTTATTATTACGACATCAAACTCTTGCTCCAACAAGCTTCTACGTAAACTTTGAACTACGACTGACCTGTCTCCATCAATATCCACCAATCACGCAGGACGGAAAAGCAACTCCTAAAAAATACGGCAACGCACCACCGCCAAAAACGAAACGTCCACGTTAAACGTCTTCCTTCGCCTTTTATTAATCCTTCCCTTCTATTATTCTTATATTCTAATTAGCCAATCAAAGTTACTTCTCCAATGTCCCACTTGAAAAAAAACCCGCGTGTTCGCGAAACACCTGTACACTTTTAAAACAATAAGTGATAGTGATGCTCACGCCATTTGACCTGCTATTTCCAATTAACAATGGGTGGTAATTGGGATCCCGAATTTGGAAATTTCATTCCGACTAATTGACTAAGTATAATTAAGGATTGAAATTTAAATGAGTTACACAAGAACCCGTCCAATTGAGCCGGGCCTTATTTCAGAATAAGCGCTCTCAAAAAACTTTAAATCTGACATCGGTTCCATATTTTTCCGATATCGGTGAAAGGAGTAATTAATTAAAAACAGTTTAATTTGGTTGAACGTATCGAAGGTACAAGAATTCCAGTTACTTCCTACTCGAAATTGACGTTTAGATAAACAGAAAACGCCTTATGAATTTGGATTTTTTTGCTTTTGGCGTTTAATTGAATGGTAAGTCTGGTCGATTCTGCATTTTTGCCTATTATATTTGTAAGTGGAAGTTAATTTTTATCATTGCCGTAAATTCATTTTCATCCGTACCGTTTCATTTTACTTTCTCATTAAGTTACCGCACCGTATTTATTGGAATTGGTTTTTAGCGAACTGTTGCTACCGCTCTGTTAATTTCAAGGTGAACTTTTTGTTACTTTCCGTTTGACTAATTATAAGGAAGAATATTGTTTGCTTTCCCGCAGTTACTTTTACGCCACTGCCGACGATTTGTGTTTTGTTGCTTTCATTCCCTCTAGGGAGTTTGCCGTAATTTTGTTTTAGTTTTGCCGAAGTGACCGCCGCCGCCATGTTCAAGATTCCGCTTAAATTTGAAAAGTGGCACGTGATCAAACATCTAAGGCAGGGCCCCCTTACGTTAGTTGTAGACAACGCTTTGACCTGAAGCACTCAAATTGTGAAAAGTTTGTTTAATAATGATCGCAATTATTAAGATTTTGAAAGCTCGGAAATTTAAGGTGAAATAAACGACAAACTAAAAAAATAAACTTTGAAAATGGTAGTTCACCGAATAAAAATAGAAATGGGCTGGGAAAAAAAGAACTTACCAATAAAAAAACCAGCCGTCAAATTAATATCAAATTGTGTTGTAAAATTAATTGTTTGTAATGATGTGAATGCGTTAACATATAATTATAACATCACAAAAAGTAGCAGGTATACTTCAAGAGGTAACATATAGTTTAAAAATAAGTTTTGGAAATTATGGGTGAGGTAAGCAGGTACCAAGATTCTAAGAAAGGATGAAATACACAGGATGTGACTTATCTTTGGTGCAATAAAGTCCTTTTGTTAAAAGCAAGATGGAAAATTACATGGCCTTGTACGCAAATTAAATTACACTAAAAACAAGATATGTGGAAATTATTGAATCGCCACTCATTTCTCGCACATAGATTCTAAACTAAACAGCTTTGATTAGCGTAATCCCGCTCCTGCAAGATAGGTAACCTGTCCCTGGTTTCGGGGTTTAGAGCCTACAGTTGAATGTCGAATAAAATGATCTAAACTTATATGAATGTTACTTCAGGGACAAGACCAAGTAACCAGCATCAATAAACATAAATTAAGCAAGCATTACACCAAAAACGTAAACAATTACAAACAATAGCATAACGGTATCACATATGTGATTCAGCATTGCGGTTAAGCCAAGTAAATTTCAAAAACAAAAATTGAAACACATAAGAAATATAAATTGTGGCAAACAAAATACAAATACGATATAAAGAAATGCAAAACACAAAATAACAACAAACATTTATGGAGCGACGCGTTCACGATCGCCATTCAAGACAAGATGCCAAACGTAACCCCACGTTCCTGCTTTTTCCCCACCTAGAAATTGCATGGTTGTCAACTCTCAAAAATGTAGGTATGTATCGTCGTAAGTTGTATATACAGGGTGGAATCTTTCACACTTGTAATTAAAATTGCTCGAAAACCGGACACCAAATATGCATGAAAAATTCAGATGATCGCTGAAATTCTATGCTATGTACCCTACCAAGGGTGTTACGTAAGCAGCTGAATGCACGAGTATTGCAGTTAGTACTAAATTTAGCATGTTTGTATGGAAACACCCTACAAGTCAAACGGTCTTTTATTTCAATGAGTCAAACGGTTTATCAGAAACCAAACTGTACAAGTGTACAAGGACAAAGCCCTATTAGATTTATGGTCAGTTGAGATCAGGGGGGGACTGAATCAATTTACCTACTAAATCCATTTTTTCTGGTGTCTCTATGCTGAACTATGAATTCTTTTCATAATCTGTAATTCCAGCAGCTTTTATCATATAAATATCATGTGTGTAGTGTTATGTAAGATTTACATGAGGGATGAAATTATTGATACGGTAGTATTATAACACTGGCCAGTAATGACATCTTTAATAAATTGGGATCAATTCAATGATAATACCAACTAGATTTTGGATTAATATGGTTCCTGCAAATGTAAAGTAGGATATTTAATCAACATTAGGCGCGTACGTCATTTTATTTTGCCCGATGAAACCTTAGTACACTAGCGCAATAAACGCAGAAATTTAACGTTGACATGCCATTCCGGTATAAAACATCAGAATTCGTACACAAAGCAAGTAAAGTTAGTATATCTAAGAAGTCGTCAAGCACATTTGAGTGGAGTAATGATCACAATTACGCCTCACGTGACCTATAATTATCACTCAACGGTCGTGGCGTTATAGCTCACAGGGGACTCACTCGGTAGGGCTCAGCTTCCCCAAGAGGGTCTCGCACGCGAAATTCCGTGCGCTAGTCAACCAACACTTATTTCATGCACTTATTTTCAAACGAACCTTTTCAGTTAAGCCGTTATTTTCAGTGGCAATAAACCATTAAAAAGTAAAATCATGATATTAGCCGAAACGTTTTTATATTTCTATTCGCATGCTCTTTTTCTCGAATTTGCTTACCGCACGCCATTGCAATTTCTTACAACTATAGCTCCAATCGATTATATTTGTATCTCTATGTCGATTGTGAATACCTAAGAATTGTTGTATTCACTTCTGCTTTAAAAACCTTCACACCAGTTAGGCTTTCATTTAGAGCAGGCATGGGCAACCCACGGCCCGCGGGCCTAATCCGGCCCGCCGATAAGTTTTGTCCGGCCCGCTAACATAATTCATAGTTAATACTTCATACGGCCCGCCAAGTTAGATTAAAAATTCGAATTAATTAATTAATTATGATTATGTTACACCGCAGCATCTAGTGGACCCAATCCGAAGCTTCTAAGGCGTTTGAACGCCTCTTTGAAGATGCATTTCTTTTTTCACAGATATCACCAGGTATTTTCCAGAATTTTCGTCGCGATATATACCGGGTGGGGCAATAAAACGACACATGTTTTGGGATTCAGCAACATTTTTAAGCCATATATTGCAACAAATCTTAAGAGCATAAATGAAAATTTGGATACAAGCTGAATATAGGGATTTTTTATCCACATCTGGTAAACTTTGTATACAAAATCGTGTCAATTTTCAAGAGTACTTATGTTCTGTTTTTAATGATTTTTACGAAAGCAAAAAATGAGTCAACACCAAAAAGATTTCGTTAAACATACTTTTTATTTGGGTTTTCAACATTGGCCCGTGGCGCATATGAAAAATTTTATTTTGGCCCCTTGGAAAAAAAGGTTGCCCATGCCTGATTTAGAGGATTTAGTTTTAACCTAGCTGTTCTAATATACTTTGCTCTCTACAATACATTCATTATTCCAGTATTAAAAATTCATTTTATAGATCAGATGATGGATGAAGACAGAGATGTGAGGAAAATTAAAAATGAATTGAAAAGCGCGATTTCACACAAATTCTTCCACAAGTATAACAGGTGTTTAAACATAGCTTTGCAAAAGAAAATTAATCGTTTAATTATGGTAGTAAGAAATGTGGTATGCAACAGCGAAGGCCGATGAGGTACGATTTGGAGAACAACATTTAAAAAATCAAAATTGTCTTTAGACTAAATATATTCCGACAAAGTTCTGAACTGCAAAAAAATGCACTTAAATACAAAGCAGAAAAGACTGTATCATTACCACAGCTCTCTCTTTCTACCTTTTCTTCGGATGGTGAAGACATTGATTTGTTGATAATGTTTATAGGATCTTACACCAACGTGACTTTCTTCTCAAGAAGGAAAGTTAAAGAGGTGATTGATTTTAGTACTTTCTCGCTAAAGCTGTAACGGGAGCCCACTGGCGTATTTTCATTTTTTGAATTTTATTGTTACAGTAATTAGGACAGGCGTGATTTTAATTAGATTTTGGTAGTTGGAACGGTTTTAAAGGTGATTTCATTATAAGAAAATGCGGATTTATGGCTCAGTGGTAAGAGCATTGGGTTATAAATCCGAAGGTCGGGTGTTCGAACCTGGTTTGAGGTGAATTTTTCATCTGTGTCGGAGATGGAAATTACCTTAGGCCAGTTCCGAGCATTCTACCGGCTACTCCGAATTAGGTTTTCCTGCAGTTTTCCTAATTCGTAAGGTAAATACCGGAGTAGTATAGACCATCTTAAGACCTTCTGCAGAGGCACCTCTAAATAGCATTATGCCGGTCACTCTGTAATTGGGCGCATGCCTGTTGAGGGCCCAAAACAAGAGAGGGATAATAAAATAAAATAAAAATAAAATAAATAAAATAAAAGACAGGTTTATCCAAGATATGGTCGTGCTATTGTTGTTGGGTCAATGGCTTCCGAATCCGGCACTGGCGGATTCATTTCGCGAGACAAGTTGGTAGCGCCAGTCTGGCGGGCGGGAGATAAGGCAGAATTAATGGGTTATACGTGTTCGTTTTTAATGAGTTGGATCCGTTTTGTTGCTCGTCTAAACGTGGGGTTGGTGGAAGTAGATGAGGTCTTTGAGTTAGATATCTATTCCAGAAAGCTCTAGACCTACGATGATGGCCATAGACGCCGCTAAACAACTTATCTTACAGATGATTTCGTGCAACATGTCACTTAAAACACAGATTTCCTTCATTTTGAAATATTGAAAACCCTTTCTGCAGGAGTTTTTAAATGAAAATCCAACCGAATCCCTGTTATAGCAAAATTTTCTAGAAAATAAACGTCAAAATAATTAGATCTTACTTTTTGCAAATGTATGCACGAAAAGCAAGGAAAATCAACCAACAAAAAACTGAGCATAACACACAGATCCAAGAAATAAATCAATTACAATAGCGTAGCAGGGACGTACCTAGCCCAGTTCAAGGTCGTTCGCCAACTGGCAGTAACCTTGGAAAGTAGGCCCAGGTGAACCTCAAATATCTCTTGTCCCCAAAAGTTAATAAGCCCATTTTTTGTGTTATATTTTATTTTTAAGCTCATCAAGGTTCAATGTTTTTGTGTATTTTGTGCAAGGTCACAGAGGTCAATAGTCCCATGTTTTGTGTTGCCATAAGGTGAAACTCAGAGGTCATTCACTCCTAATCATTTTCCCTCTCGGGTGCTACGTGGAGACCTCGAAAAATGGGCCCAAACCTTGTCCGATCGGTCGTTGATTCCTAACTCTTCCTCTCTGTAGATGTCAGGCGGAAAAAAAGAATTTGTTGTAAAAGAATCTTTAGGCTTAACATTATTGTTCAACGTAGACACTATTTTGTAAGCATTTATTTAAGTTGTAACATGTTTTTTAATCTCATCGTTAATTTAAGGCTTGCGGCAAAAAAAGTCACTAAGTCACTAGGAGCAAGGTCCGGACTATGGGAAATATACAATTTGACCACATCCAAATTGAAAAGTTGTTGTGCAGGTTTGCAATGTGGGGGCGCGGATCGTCATATCTGCTCTCTACTTTCTCTATACGCTCCCTACCTTCTTTTTACCTGCTTGCTACTTTCTTTTTACCTTAAAATATTATTTCCACATAATCGACCGATGTAGACGTGTGAACAATTACAACTACCTTCACCTTGAAAGTTTAATTAAACGCGTTTAATTTTGTTGTTCGCATTCGCAACAAAATTCCTGTTATGACACCATAACAAATGGGGTCATTGGCCTCTGTGACCTTGCAAATGAGACGTTGCCACAAAAAATGGGACAATGGCAATGATGACTTTGAAAGTTAAATATGACACGACAACAAAGGAGATGACCTTCAAAACAATAATGCATAATGCTTTTTGAGGGTCTTAAGTTATTCTATACTACTCCGGTATTTACCTTACGAACTAGGAAAACTGCAGGAAAACCTAATTCGGAGTAGTCGGCGGAATGCTCGAAACTGGTCTAAGGAAATTCCCACCTCTGGCACAGATGAAAGATTCTTACCTTAGCCCAGGTTCGAACACCCGACCTCCGGCGTTATAACCCAACGCTCTACCATTGAACTGATCATGCAACAACGAATTTGTGCCGCATTTTGCACTTATTGAAATTGGTATTTACCTGTGACGGAATTTTCTTAAGGAAAACCGCACCGGTGAACTCAAAATGGATGTTTCACCGTTTTTTAAATTGGGAGAAAGTGGGATAATACTAGTTCTATCCTTTATGGTTTTTTTTAAATTAAACGCTTTTACAAAAGGAATTGATTTTTACTAATCACGGCGATGCTCCCCAACCACATATCGAAATCGGTAAGGGAGGGTGTAAAATCTGGTTTTATCCTTCACTGAATTTTAATGACAGGTCGGGAGCGTTTACATCGGGGTACTTTTACTTATTTATTTATTTAATTTTTTGGAACACCTGGTATAGTTACACTTTCATATGAACCAAATTTCTTAATCCTCTTTTTTCAAAAGTTGGACTTTTTCATTACCAAAATGTAATATTTTTCAAGGAATTATTTCCTGTATTTCATATGGGAGGTTATTTATCAACCAAGTACCTAACAAGTTTAACTGTCATATGATAAACGAGCCTAAATCCCCAGAAATTACTAAAACGACGGCATATTTGGGCCAACACCGGTGCCGTGTCTTTTGGTACTTTGTATATTTAGCGACTTTAATAAATTGTTAATGAAAAAGAGTAAAGCACTCGTAGATCGCGGTATCCTCATGCAGTTGTTTTCTTTGGTGTCCTACCATTTTGAGTATTTATTGTTATGGAAAGTCGAAACGTTGATCCGCCATGAGCAAATTTGCAGACTAAATAAGTTCCAACGTAAAAAGCGCATCATATTGTAATGCAAGTAAATGCAAATTGCTGTTAGTGTAGGTAAAATGAAGGAGACATTAAAGTAGCACTTTTGAATAGATTAAGTTCAAAATAATTGCTTCCTTCATCACAGATCCGTAACTAAAGCGCTAAGGAGAATCTTAATCAAATCAGACTCAATTTCAAATTGTTCCGAACAAGGTGAGAACACACTAACTACGTTTAGTGTACGCCGGGGATATCCGCCCTTTACGCTCCCAATTATTTATTCAATATCGATCTTGTATATAAATTGTTCCAAGAGCCTCGCTTCGAGTGTCAGACTTGTAATAGTAATGACGGACCTCGAATCTAATTTTATCCCGTTGATTTTCGAATGATGTACTTACGTGTAATCGATTAGGTACCGGATTTGTCGACTTTAATGGAAGCAGTCTTAAGAGGTATTTACTTTTCTCCGAATCTATTCGCTGAATAATCTCTGAATTAGTTTTACTTCATCTGAACCTTCATGTAAGGAAAACCTGAAGTCGATACGGGGTCTAGAGACTGAGCTATAGCACGGAACGACAGACAGGCGGAGGTAAATGCGAAGACATACGCACTTCACTTTCGTGTGTTAGGCTAAAAACGAATTTCTTCAGCGGGTGGTATCTGTGCGGCATACAGCACGCAATTAATATTTCGCTCGCCCGCTCTGTAGATTTAATTGCCCGCTCTTAGAAACTAATCTAGCTACGGCCCTGATTCGGTAGCTTATAGCTCTGGTACCTAACCCAAGAAAAATCTAGACGGCTAATCTGCGCATGCACTGCTCTTCGTGAACTTGATTATTTATTAATTTTAACCATAAATACTTCTAGTAAAGGTACCTATATACATCGCATATATTTAAAATCAAATGTGCGCAGGTTCCTATTTATAAAGATATTTTTTCAAATTTTAACCATTGATGCTTCCAGTAAAGACAACATATCGCATATACAAAAAATGTGCCTATGAGTAGATTGCGCAATTTAAATTTTTTACTTTCAGAGATATTTTTTAAAATGTTAGCTATAACTGGTTCTAATAAAAACAAGCGTAGCACATATACACATATATGAACCGGCATTATGGCTCAATGGTAGGTATAGCGTTGAGTTATAAAACCGGAGGTCGGGTGTTCGAACCTGGGTTGAGGTGAATTTTTCATCTGTGGCATAGATGGAAATTACCTTAGACCAGTTTCGAGCATTCTGCCGGCTACTCCGAATTAGGTTTTCCTGCAGTTTTCCCAATTCGTAAGGTAAATACCGGAGTAGTATAGAACAACTTAAGACCTTCTGCAGAGGCACCTCTAAAAAGCATTATGCGGGTCACTCTGTAATTGGGCGCAAGCCTGTTGAGGACCCAGAACAAGAGAGGAATAATAAATAAATAAATAAATAAATAAATAAATAAATAAATAAATAAATAAATAAATAAACAAATAAATAAATAAATAAATAAATAAATAAATACATAAATAAATAAATAAATAAATAAATAAATATAGTAAAACTTAAGTTCGCGCAGTTTTTTTTAAATTTTAACTACAGACGCTTGTAATAAAAGTAAACGTATACTCCCATTTTTAAATTCAAATACGCCCATGCGTAACGTCAACTTTCCCACGTATGGAGATGTTCCTTTGAGATATTAACTAAACTTTAACCATAAAAATGCGTGTCTTGCTTGTGTCCATATAGCCTTTCGGGTAGTACTGATCTGTGCATGGAAAATGCGCTAAAGTCTTATGGCGGAAACCTTTTTTCTTGTTCACATTTTCTTTCTCGTAGTAAGTACATAGAATTGTTTTCGAGCAGGGTTGCTTTACAACTAAAGGGGAAAAGTGTACGATGGAGCCCGACCACAAATCGTTATCTTCAATCACCTCCTTATACCTAAGGTATACAGGGGGCTTCAGCTGCTGCTGCTGCTGGTAATCCACTTCGTGACCACTGTCTAGGGACAACTTTCCCCAATGATCGAGCTGAACGGTTTATCCCAAGACCGAGAGGTCTTAAGACATATGTGTAGGTGGTATATGGCACGGTTTATTACATTACTAGATTGGAGACGATGTAGACAGGTGAAGTCATGCTGAGTGTGTACACGATTCAATACGGCTGCAGTTCTACAAACCCCGGTAAGGCGGTAATTAAAGTAGTGAACAAAACAAACGGAGAATTTACCTCAGGCGGTAACCTATTAGTGAATCCACGCGTTTGGAACCGGGAAAGATGTAATTGTTTTTTTTTTCATTTCTGCACATTTAAAATTTCTATTTCTGTATAAGTAATACCCTTTACGCTTTTTGTGTATTTCTTGTGTAAGCTCCCTGTAGTTAGTTTTGTAAGTGGAATTATTATTTCATAGTTCTTTATTTTTCCGTTAAAGGCCGTGCAGATGTACTTTCCGTGGTTAAAATTTCTCTTTCTTTGTATTTTTAACTGCGTGCACCTCAAGGATGCTATCGTGCACCCTTTTTGTACTGAACAACATATTCGATCATAACCTCCAGTGGGAGCCAGACCACGTTCTAGGTGGGGCTCAGCTCCCCCTCTATCCACCCCCTAGCTACGGGCCTGAGTCGCCTGGTATGCAAGGAATGAAACCATCGACAAAGACGTCAAGCTTAAAACCGCCGCGCTGCCGAATCATTTTAAGAGATTCCGCATCTATGAAAATGAGTACACCTGCTCAGAAGGGAAGGACGACAACTGAAAAGGACCAAGCCTCAGATATGATCCCTCACTGAACGTTTACAAATAAACCCATAAAGAGCGTTTAAAAAAGCGGCAGAGCACCTCGGCGTGACCCCACGGAGTCATTGGATTTGACCCATTTTCAGTAGGCTTATTACATGTGGCATATACAGCACATACAGCTTCAAGAATACAAAAGGTGCAAAACTCATGTTTACGGTTTATATACGGAATCAGACGCAGTGAACATGTTTCTCCTAAAATTAAGGAAGCTGGTTGGCTTAATATGTCAAAGCGGAGGACATTGCACTCATCAGTTCTTTATCATAAAGTCATCACTACTGCGACGCCACCTTACCTGGCTGAACGATTACAGTTCCGTACTAGTGTACATAGTTTAAACTTACGTCATAGGGGCCTGTTGACGGTCCCTATACACAAAACAGCTTATTTCCGCAGATCTTTTTCGCATAATGCTTGTAAAGTTTATAATTCGCTACCACTGTCCATTAAAACTCTTTCGGTTCATGGCTTCAAAGTGCAAGTAAGATTACTACTGCAGCTGGGTAAGCTACAATAAAGTGCGAGAGAGTAGATGAAACCTTTGAGGTTGGAAATAATTTAGTGTTGTTAGTGATCGTGCATTTATTTATTTTAGATTAATAATTTTTTAATTTATTAATACGTTGGATTGGGGCTGTATGGAAGAACAGGGTCTCTCGGCACTGAATGCAGTCCCTTTCCCTGTTTTTATTTGTGTTATTTGTAGAGTTTTGATTTGTTTTATGGGGAATAAATTATATATTATTATTATTATTATTATATAGATCAATTGTGCAAAGTTTGAACCAAATCGGTCCATGCGTTTGACAGTTATCGTGTTCACGGACAGACGGACACCATCGACTCCCTTTAAAACTTGCATCGCTTTGCTATGCCGCTTAATAATGACATTTAAAATGAAACATACCCGTATCTAGATTGCTATGCGTCAAATTATTGGATACGATAATTTTTCCTTCTTGATTGTAGTTTCAGAAAAAGTGTGTAAAACTTGAGAAGAAAGTGTTTTTCAACTCTTGTTCAATTGAATTCAAGTTGAAAAACTCCATTTTCTTTTCTAGTGAATCATAAAATATTAATGATCAATTGATAACAGACCAATTGTGCAGAAAAACGCAGTGTTTGACACACTTTGGAAGGGCTAGAAACCAAAATCTCCGCGTCAATAAATATGGGGAAGGTTTGGTTGATGAAGGAGGGCGATGGACTTCTTTGGTACTACAGTATTTGAAGAATAGCGTACTATTGGGCGAACAATGACGTAATCTCTTGTCCCCGGCGGCAATTTTGATCACTAATTCTCCGACACCTTGAATATCAAAATCTGTTATTGTATTTCTATCGCTACACAAGAATTCCATTTATTACACCACGTGCTTGCTTTATTCTTTTGTGACGCAAACAATAACAAGCCGTGATTGTTTTAGATACAAACAAAAATTATGTATATAAAAGAAGGTACTTAACTTATTGAAGGTACTCTTGAAAATGAAGTTTTGTCTGTTAATTTTCGCAGCATTCATAATATACTCTTACACGGTAAGTCACAATATACGTTAAAAAATTAGCATATATGAAGTTATGATTTTTAGATTTGCGTTTCATCCATTTGTATTAGGAAACCTCGTCACGATCATGGTTCCAAATGCTGGGATAATGACGATGACTACCATGGCTCTTGGCATAAACATGACGGATGTCGGGATAACTGGTGGAGACCCAAACGACACCATGAAAGAGAGTCGTATAAACATTGGGACAACGAACGTCATGGACATTGGAATAATTGGGGACGCAAAGATTGCTCTTGTTGGTAATCTAATACGTTTAAGGGTTGACAGTTGAAATGTTCAAGAATAAAATAGAGAACAACTCGTTCGTACAAAGCAGTGCATTCTTGATTTCCTAAGAACCGTTTAGATCTACACAATTTTGCCATGAAAAACAGAAATGAGAAAATCAATATTTCACGTTAGTTCAACGGAATATCAATATATTCACAAAGATAACCCCTTGTGAGTTCGTTACTTGGGTGAATAGGAAGCAAAAAAAAACTTCGGTGGACATTCCCCACCGCCCACGTATTCTAAGTATGACGCCATTCAGAATGGTCGCCATTCAATTCTAAATTAAATTACCTTGCAGCACGGCTTGGTGTAAAACTAGAGCATCAATGATCAAGAGTAAACGATGGCACTTCTATGGATAACAATAATCATCATCAGTTAAATCAGATTCGGATGCGATGGGAGACGTCTGGCATTCACTATAAAGAAAAATCCTAATGTTGACTTTAAAATTTATTAATTTGAAAGATACAGTGGCTTCGATCAACTCTCGACGATTCCAAACCATTAACTAAACAATTTTAATTAACATCTGACATAATTCTTGGGCACGAATAGAAAAACAACTGACACGAAAACTCTATGTGGGTCGCACTTTGGGTTCGATTGAACACACAGTTAATGAATTGACAAAAACAAAAATTTATTCCATTAAAGGCAAGAAAAGAAAGAAATCTTGGAAGAAAGGCACTGAGAGCCTGTTTTTACACATACCACGCACGCAGACGTTCGACAAACAATTAAATAACGAAATCTTAATTACTTAGATTTTTTCAATAGCCTAATAAATCTGGTCGTAAAAATTTTGCGACATTCAGGCGAACTTAGAACTGACACGAACACATGTTAATAGCTTTTTGAACTTCACTTCTTTTTTTGTTAAACTGGATCTCGATGTAAAAAACTGACTTGTTGAATTAGATGATAAAATTTGATAGCTTTTCGGACAGTAGAAAATTTTTACTTTTGATGAATGACAAACCTTTTCGATGAAGGGCTTCGATATACCACAACTGCTTGGTTTTCTCAACCTCCAACTATACTACCTTTTCCGTTAACATTTCACGAACGACATTATAACATAAATCTCTCAGTACGATTACTTAACTTCGTCTACACAACTTTATTATAATCACGATGAATTACGTCTCCACCTATGCAAATAAGGCGGTCCAAAACCGCGTAACAAAAATCACGCACTCCAACAATAAAACTTCTTATCGCAAATGACCAGATGTAACCTTTTATCAATCACACGAAATTCGACCAGATTTGTTCTAAAACCTTATCTAAATTGCGAATAATTTATAAAAACGATCAAATTAAAAAACCAAAAAATTACGAACCTACATAAATTTCTAAAAGGAAAAATAAAAACTCAAATATAAATTCATACGAAATAATCACACATTGTGCTTATTCGTAAAAAAAAACCTATCAGATTTACTTTAAAGATTGCAACTTTTTATGTACAGGGTGGCTCAACCTCATTGAAAGCAAATTGCAAAAGCTAATCAATCTCCAACGATAAAATAGCAGGTTTAAAAAATAAAGAAGCATGGAA
This sequence comes from Photinus pyralis, assembly GCF_008802855.1. NCBI lineage: Eukaryota > Metazoa > Arthropoda > Insecta > Coleoptera > Lampyridae > Photinus > Photinus pyralis. The sequence goes on from NW_022170596.1 coordinate 6,452,322, forward strand.
AACCAAAACTTGAGCAATTTCACACGAGAGGGCGACAAGGGTATCAAAAGCTGATATTGCGGTGAAGAAATGTCACCATAAAGTGGATAAAGGACTCATTTTTTCTATGAAATATGATATGGAGACGTTTGCAAAATTTCTAGAAACATTTCCTTTGCTATATAAGCAATTTGAATTGTTTAGTTTTGGTTTGGTGATATATAATGAAATCTGCATTCGTGGTCTTAAGTGTTCTAATGTGATTGCAAATTAATTGATAATATGAATTAAACGGTTATAAACCAATCTAAAGGACCTTTTTATATTAAGTTTATCGTCATAATTTTGATAAATCTCCTATTAGAATTACGTTACAGTTTGTTACTTATAACTGCCATTCACTTTAACTTTATTATGTTCAACTTCATTTGATCCAATGGAGTTTGAAAACTCGACCACTTGAATTTCAAGTCGATCCAGTTTGAAAGTAATTCGGTCAAGTAAAAAAGTAATTTGACGCTTCCGATTTGGCTTAGTGGGTTGTCGATGGCTCAACAGTTAAACAACAATTAGCTCCAAATAACCTTCTATCGAAGTATACAGTGTGTTTCGAAGACAATTTAAAATATTATGTCAAGGATTGGTGGGTTAATAAATAACAACACAGAATCAATTTATAGTTCGTCTTTAATCAGTGATTAAACATAAATAAACTTGATATACGCAATAATAACATCTTTATTTAATAATTACAAGTGACAAGAATAGTAAAACTGTGTTTAAACATGCACGATATAAAGCTATATATACAAAAAGTTGATAAATACATTTACAACATATACAGCGCAATTTTATTTGCATAATTTCTTAGTGTTTAAAAATGGTTTTTTAATTGATAAGTGTAAATTGTACTAACATTTGCAACATTTATATACAGTGTTTGAGTGAATTAGTTTAATAATTACTATCTAGACTTAAAAACTCATTCACATTTAGTTTAAAAATCTTAAATCTCTTTGGTCATTTTGAATAAAACGTTTAATGTAACGGAATATGTAAATTAAAAACTCTGGCAGCGTTTCATAAATTAATTAATATTTAGATTTCTGTACGGTATCTTAATAGCTATTTGTGTATCATAGCTGTAAAATCACACGTTTAACAGAATATAGCCTGACAGTTCAGAGCTTTCGGGACGCTGCAGGGGTTGAAATAGGGTGGGCGTGTAGACACAGAGTGCTGAAACCGGAAACCAAGCTCTCTGAGTGTCAGGAAAGACTTCCAATTTCGCTGCCGAGGGAATATGGGGTTACACATTGTTCAGCATTAACGGGAGCTTTGCAATAATTTCGTTATTAATATCATTAATATTAGCGGAAATCTTGGTGGTTCAGTGCTGAAAGGTTTTTCTTTCTAATTGCCCGAAGGGAAAAATCTTTCATTTTCGTTATTCTATTTCAATCTCTAGTTTCGAGCGGCTCTGGTTAAAAATCAAGTCGCTCAATCAGGAAACCTACTTGGTATTCCAAACACGCTGCTGCTCTGTTGTAAATAAAGATATGGCTTCGCGAGAGTTCTCTCGCCTTCGGGTGATATTATATCAAACAGTACTATAACACTCAGTTGTCACTTAATTCAATTACCGAAGTTCTTTATTGACACTTTTTGGTGCGTATCCGACTGTTTGCGTAGGAGGAGCGTCTTGGGCCTAATATGTAAGACGCGTTTACGTAAAAATATTGCGTAATCTCAACAGGTTTACGACCCAACTAAAGATGCGCGCTCTTTGAAATACTAATCGAAAATTTGTACAGTATGACTAGAGCATGGGAGCTTTACAAGGTAACAACTTAACGTGCACGCGCTCTTTTATATATTCTCTCGTGAGACAATCAAGATCCTCAAAAATAAAATCCTCTCCGTTGTAAAACGTTGCCAGAGCTTTTCTTGATATGTACGTGTGTTGAGATGTGAACCTTTTAATTTATAATGCCTTCCCTAAGATGCTCCGGAATGATATAAAAATGGAATTGTGATAAAGGGGTGGTTACATTAAAAAAGCGGAATACTTTTAAATTGCACTAAATCCGAGATTGCACATGTAACATATTTTAAACTATTCGTAACATTCAGTACAAGTTGAGATATAAGTCGATAGCACCATATCTAATATGATGGCTAATTCGATCACAGTTCGGTGTACACCATAAAAATATTTCTTCCTTACAGCTAAGTTTTACTCTTTGGTTGAGTTTATTTGGAAATATTGACTAAATTTTAAACTAGCAGGTAGGTAACAACAGTTGCAAGAGGAATGGGCCAACGAAACCTTACGGATTTAACTCCAGTTTGTGTTGTGGTACACGGCGCGGGATGGTATTTGCAAAGGTGTCATGGTGGGCTGATGACCCATAGTTAGAGTTTGGGTATTTGGAGAGTTCCCTAAGTGTTGGAGGGACTGTGCAAGTTCGCTGATAGGTGCGCTCGTTACTTGCACGTCGTTGTTCACGTTTTGACTATGGCCTGTCGACGATGGGGAAGCGCAAATTCCATTAGTAGCAAATGGAAGGGTCACACTTCCATTTTCTTGACACTATGTGACTATCGATCGTATTTCTGTATGTTGCGTTTCCTTGTGCCGTCGGAGGTCGACTTTTCTTTGGAAGGCGCGTCCACATAGATCGCATGCGAACGGTTTAAAACCCGTGTGTTTTCTTGAGTGCGTGATTAGATTGGAGGACTGACTGAAAGCTTTCCCACATACTTGGCACTTGTGAGGTTTTTCACCTGAAATGAAAGAGAAATCATTAAATGGTGAAGTTATTAATTCTACAATTTATGTTTGTATATTTCTCTCATATTATATACACATATTATGGGTGGTACAGTGGAGTATGGAATGTCCAATATAATATTGTAATGGGTGTAATAACACTGTCTGTAGTCGAATGCTTCTACTTTGGGGAAAAAATGCGCCAATCTCCTAATAGATATGTGAACAAATATTTAAATAATTTTATCCGATTATGTTAAATGATTCAATTTATTCTCATTCGGCAGATTTGTCGCGAGCAGGTAGAGAGTGTAACTTGTAACAAGACCTTTGTATAGGTACTCAGAAAATGTTATAGCGTGGTCAAAATGCATAATCTAAATATAAACTTTGTGTGTTCTACGTATTGCAAGGAACTTAATAATTTCATTTATTCATTTCAATTTCTTTTATTTAACCGTAAGGAGGTTAAAAGGGAATTAGCAATAGCAACTCATTTTTGATCGCCCGTTATTGCTTTACGTGTGTATATTGGGGATGAGTTAAATGAAGCGGGTCATTGTAATTAAAATAAAAGCGGAAAGTGCGAGTTAAATGCGTCTACGGGGTGTCAATTTTAAAACTTGCAGTCGGCCATCTAAAGAAGGTATTGAAAATCGCGCAAAACCGTATGGGGTGTCTCGAGGGGGAACCAGAATGACGTTATAAGTGAGAACCCCCCACTCACCCTTAACCCCCCAGCCCCCCTCCTTCTTCAAAAATCCTAAATGGCAATCCCATACTTGTGATACATCGTTGGAAAGCTACTGAAAAATGCTTTCCAGTGGTACCAATAAAGTCAATGTTCATTAAGACAATTTAACAAAGATTTAATAATTAACAAAAAAAACTAAATGTTGGCATTGAGGGATTTATGGCAAATTGGCCAAGAACTTCAACCTAAGCTGCTTCATTAAGCAATCTTGGTTGCTTTCTTTTTTTATTGATAACAGATCCCATTTCTTCGAATGTAGCGACCAAATCTTGAACATAGGCACGGTTTAATTTTTTTTTGTTAATTATTAAAATTTTGTTAAATTGTCTTAATGAAAATTGACTTTATTGGTACCACTGGAAAGCATTTTTCAGTAGCTTTCCAACGATGTGTCATAAGTATCGGGTTGCCATTTAGGATTTTTGAAGAGGGGGGCTGGGGGGTTAAGGAACGAAACGGTTTTGCGCGATTTTCAATATCTTCTTTAGTTCGGAAAATATGGCCGACTGCAAGTTTTAAAATTGACACTCGGTATAGCGTCTGAATGTTGAATGACGGAAGCGTTATCAGAACCGCGAAGTAGGTTTTACATCATTCTTATAAGTAAGAGAGAAAGCGTTTATTGTGTCAAATTGTACAAAACCTATAATAAATATGAGTGTAAACAGTGGGAAATCACCATACGTAAAACGGCGTTACGCAGTACCAAATCTGCGTCCGGTCGTTTTCGCAGAGCGCGTTTTGCATTTTTTTAAGTCCATTGGGTGGATCCCGACGAAAAAAATTGCGCCGAGAGCGAGCAATCGCCTACATCAAGCGACCTACGCGCTGCGGAAGAAGATTTTCGCCATTTTTCCAAGAAAAACGAAAGAGCTTTGAACATTTTCCCCTAAGCCACGCCTCTAAGATTCTAAAGTCGGTCCGTGCAGATCACAGCTGGAGGGTCAATTTTATTCGGATTGTTAGCCGTGACCAGAACGCATTTAACACTCCTGGTGCACAAACAATCAAGTTATTTATGAACACTGCTCTCTCGCGTTGTAGTGTTGCCATTCGTTGTGATTTACCTCGTTGTATATTTGAACTAGCGTCATAGTGTATTTTTATTGTATTTATTAAAATACAATTAATTATTTTAGCACTTGACGGATATTCGTTATACAGTTAGTTTCCTTCATTTATAAATAAAGTTGAATAGTTCCTTGTGTTGTTGCGAATGATTGTTGTGTCCGCATTTACCTTACAGGATTGTTTCAACTCAAGCTCATTTACTATGTTATTCTATTGCAGTAAAGAGACGCTCTAAAGAAAATAATAAATTAAACAAATATAGCAAACGAGCTCCTAGGTATGGCTATAGCATGTGCAAAACCAAATTTTAAACCTGATGTTAGTTTTGCTTTTATTTAAAGTGTATATGTATGAAATTTCATTTGAATGCCTCCATAAATAAGAAAGTTGGCACTGCGCATGCGCAAAACCAAATTTTGAAACTGGCGTTAAATTTGCTATGTATCAAATTTCATTTAAATCTCTATACAGGGTGACAATTTGAAAACTTACCACCCCCCATATCTTAGTAAATAAACAAGATATTTAAGAAAATCAAAATCCGTTTCGGTAATTCGGAGGGGGAATCACAATTACATAGTTGGCGACGCACCCCCTCACACCTCCTGCGCCCCAGCCACCCCAACTTTTAAATCTTAAATAGTGACCCCCCATGTGTGATACGTCGTTGGAAAGCTCTGAAAAAATGCTTTCCAACCATACCATAAGAGCATTACATTTAGGTTAGTAATTATCGTGCAAATAAAAAAATAAACTAATATGATACATTTTCTAAAGTTGGCTTTTATTTCAATAAATGTTCAAAATGGTTTCCGTTCTTGACAGTATTACTATGCGATTAAAAATGAGTTACTGTCGAGTCGCCTTCTGAAATTTTTGTTTACATCTAAAATCGTATTTAACTTGAACTTCCAAAGCCGACTCGACAGCAACTCATTTTTGATCGTCAGTTATAATCTATTCTCAAACTCTTGTCGAACCTTTTCAAATGTTGGTTTTGCAATATTTCGACATTCTTGAATTATTCTCTGTCTTAGTTCGTCTATGTTCGCCGATTGCGTTTTAAATACGACAGATTTCAAATGTATCATATTAGTTTATTTTTTGATTTGCACGATAATTACTAACCTAAATGTAATGCTATTGTTGGAAAGCATTTTTTCAGAGCTTTCCAACGACGTATCACACATGGGGGGTCACTATTTAAGATTTAAAAGTTGTGGTGGCTGGGGCGCAGGGGGTTGGAGGGGGTGCGTCGCCGCAACTATGTCATTGTGATTCCCCCTCCGAATTACCGAAACGGATTTTGATTTTTTTAAATATCTCGTTTATTTACTAAGATATGGGGGGTGGTAAGTTTTCAAATTGTCACCCTGTATATAAAAATGAACCCCTGTTTTTTCTGGTCACGCAATAACTTTAGAACGACTTTACCGATTTCATTCATCTTTTTTTTCTGCTACTGTGTAGAAGGTTCTTACGACAAGAAAAACTAAGAAAATCGCGCAGAAAATTGGAAAATTGGAGAAAACTTAACGATTATTTAAACATCGCGCGTTTGACGGTGCGGCAGCAATTGTTTTAACAGCTACATCGATCGGCATATATCCGTCAAAAAATTAATTTGTGTGCTGTCAATTCGATCGGAAAGTTTATCCAGATTTCAGTGAGTTTTTTGAGAAATGTCGATGTTATTTCACCGCAATCACGCCTTTTATATTAAAAGTTTGATATACCTAATATCCATTTTTGGTAAGTGTTGATAGACTAAACACGTGGTATACATAGTTATACAGAAACACTAGGGAGTTAATTTCTATTTTCAGTTGAATTTTAGTTTTTTCAAGATGCTACTAATTAGACGTACCAACCTTTGATTATTAATCAAAGGTACCAACTTAGGTCGCAGAATTCGTAATCCTACAAGTCAAACATACTGGGTGGTGCACGGTAAGTAGGAATAGGGATTTAACATGGGAAATTAGTTTTATGCAATATTCTGCCCTCCTGTACATTTTACAGAAAAAAACTGTAGAGTTTAAAGTTGTTCAGAATTAAAAGGTGCATACAACACTGTTTTTACATGTTTTATATTAAGCTTTTGGTATACCCGCAAATTTAAAAATAAATGTCAACATTTCTGTTATTAGTAGCAATAGCCATGACTTTTGTTGTTTTGTGAATTGCTATACTAATAACAGAAATGTTGAAATTTATTTTTAAATTTGCGGGTATACCAAAAGCTTAATATAAAACATGTAAAAACACCTTTTAATTCTGAACAACTTTAAACTCTACAGATTTTTCTGTAAAATGTACAGGGCAGGAAATAGCATAAAACTAATTTCCCATGTTAAATTTAAATCCCTATTCCTACTTACCGTGCACCACCCGGTATATACGAGCAAGTCAAACTGACAAGCAAAGCGAAGCGCGAAACAGTAAATCGTTGCTATTAGACCAATGAACTTTGTGTGTCCACACTGCAATGCAAGGCTTAAGCCCTGGAATTATGTTGCGCCAGTTGGCCAAGCGAAATTGACGTCATTGGTACCGCCACCCCACCAGAGCCACTACATTCCTTGGTTTCCGGAAATGGGCCAGATTCTATACATTTTTTACTCATATCCAGAAATAAAACAATTGTTTTCAAATTACGGCATTTGGCGCAACAAAAAAAGGTACGTTGCTAGCTCTGAATCGCCAAAAGCAACGTAGAAGTGAGTGCGTTTATTTTTTATTATTTTGGGGAGGGATGGGGAGATTTTGGGACAAGTGTGTCAAAATCTCTTTTCCGGCTAAACGGTTGAACCGATTGGAACCAAATTTGCTACACATATTCTTTGACATAAAAGGGCAGACTCGCGCATGCGCAGGTGAGGCGGGTGGTACCTGCTCTAGGCACAGCGAATTTCTCGAAATAATTTTTTGTTATTATTTATTCCAGTTCAAATTGATTAGGTATGCATAGCTAGGAAAGAGGACAACGTCCGTCGGGTCAGCTAGTACCTTCATAAATAAGAAAGTTTGCAATTCGGTCTGTAAATGGTCGAGATGCGCAAAGGGCACCGGGAATGCTGATCGATTAGACTCAACTTTTGGAATTGTGTTTTATATGGCTAAAGCTATGCGCGCGCATATTGAATTTCATGCAATTCGGTTCATAACTAACGGAGATGTCAAAAGGGCCTACTTTATTTTTTGGGCTACATTGCCAATTCAAGCTCGTTAATAACCGGATCACTAACTGACAGCTAGCAGGAGCACATTTATACCTACAATTATATAACAAGAATCGCAGACAATTTAATTAAAATGTATGAAGTTTAACCAGGATAGTGCGGAGAAGAGGTAACTAGTTACAAAAGCAAATCAAGGGAAGGCAGAGAGAAGGTAGAAAACAGGTCGAGAGTATCATCTAGAGAGCAGGTAGAGAAGAAGTAGACAGCAAATAGAGAGCGTGTAGAGAGTCAAGCAGGCTGAGGTGCAGGTAGAGAACAGGTAGGTAGCATATAGAGAGCAAAAAACAAATGATGATCCCGATTAAAAAATTAAATGATCAAGGGACAAAAATCGCACCTATTCCAATTAATTCTATTTAAAAAAAACAGAGAACATGTTGGAAGCGGAATATTAATAAACATGAAAACATCATTGTTTATTATGGCTCGCTAATGCAGCTTTATTACATCATAAGGGACTTCGTACGCGACAACCAAAAAAGATGGTCAAGAGTTAGAACAGCCAATGGAGTCATTATTACTGTGCAATAGAGGTCCATTTTAAATTATAGTAGAGCAGAAGACAATGATCGCATTAAAAAAAAACAAAAGAGCAGGGACCAAAAGTCCCACCCATTCCTATTAATCCCGCTTCAAAAAAAACAAACAAAAAGAACAAATGATAAAAAAAAACATCCCAATGAAACAAATCAAATAATCAAGGGACAAAAATCGCACACATCCCAATTAATTCCATTTAAAAAAAGAGCAGGAGATTAAAAACCCATTAAAAAAATCCAAAAGAGCAGGGAGCAATAGTCCTAATTCATAAAAAAATATAAATAAAAAAATTAATATTACGATCTTAAAAAAACGCTGTTTTCCAATTTCACTGCAATCTGAGTAAGCGACGGGGAGACGCATCGATGACAGAATGGCTGTGTAAGCGTTAAACATGAAAACATCACTTTTTATTATGCGCGAATCACACATAAGACTTCCAGCAAGACGGTCGAAAATCAGAGAAATGTATCGAGCCATTGTTACTGTTCAAACGTCTAAATTATATAATGTTTAATTTATTGGTGCATGTACACTACCCCCCTCATCTTGTTTATCCTTATGTTCATTTAACATTTTGACGCTGTTGAGTGGAAGCGCGACTGCGGTACTAAGGATTTCTGGTTCGAGTCTACAAGTGTTATTAATGCACCATAGCCAAAATACTTCAAATAACAACGATTTTTCAGTTAGCTAACCATTCGTATCTTAAATAGTAGGTCAAAGGTAACTCATAAGTTCATTTAGCATTTTAGCACTTTTAAGTGGAAGCGCGACTATACGGTCTCTTGTTCGAATCCGTGTTTGGAGATGAATATTTTGTAGCTGTGTTAGATTGGTACAGCAGCCTTGGCTGAATTCCGGTCACTTATAAATAAGGACAACATTAAAAGAAAAACAGGAATTCCTTACCGCTGTTCAATCGAGCATAGTTGTCTTGAAATGAGATCATTTTATTTATATGTGCCTGTGTCATAGTATCCCAAAAGCACGCAGGTTTCTTGTCTTTATACAATCGGAGCTATATAAGATCGATTTTTGCAATGCAAAAGTAGCATTTTCCTACTTGAGCTGCAGGCAAATCTGCACTAGGTTTAACAAGAGTTATATTTTCAACAAAAACCTTTCCAAAGGGAAGATTTGTCATCGGTAGTACCATATCAAGGAGAGGAAGTAGTCCCGGTAGAGGAAAGTAGAAGAAATGTTTCACATAGTGGAAAACCGCACCTTCGCTACCAATGGAGTAGAACAAAAGGTACTCAGCTCAGATTATTTGTATCCGATTACCATATTTGATTAAACATCAACCACATTTCTTTGAGTTGGACTTTGGTTTGTTTGCAAATATTTCGTAACAACAGAATTTCCCTCGAATCGAGTGTCGTAGTCACCGCGGAGTAGAAGCCGCCGTTGTGATTTATATTATATATAATTTATATATAAATGTTCATGTATGGTGAATGTAGTGAATTTCTATTTGAGTGTAAGCGAATATGCGTTTTGCAATAGCATTAGCTATAACGTTAATTTTCTTTCAGCAGGATATTAGGAAAAGAAAACCTCTTTGCATCCAACTAAATAAATATTGTTGTTTTATTTACCTTTCGAGGTGAAAATGTTTCACCAAGAGCAAACTTAAACAATCAATTATCAATGCAACGGTAGGTGGTCTTCGAATTACCACGGCTAACTTTGGTCTTGTTTAAATCTTCGTATTAGGACTTTATGCGAAGGTAAATAAAACAACATTTATTTATTGAAAAAAAAAAAAGATTTTTACTTTTTAATTACCCGCTGAAAGAAACTACACGTTGGCAAATGGAAAGGAGGCAGCTGAAATAGGTAGGTGTACATTCATTCAAACTAAAATAAAAAGTCATTAGGTTTATTGAACATGAACACCCAGTCATTTTCCATTAAACATTAAATTCGTATAAAAATCAAGTGCAATCTTAAATTTTCTTTAAAAAACGTGAACGTTGTATAAATGCGGTACTATTCGTTTGTCTTTAAAATGAACTTCGACCGACGCCGTTAAAACAAATTAATCTAAATGGTTGGAAATAATCACAACGCGGAAAAAACCACAAACGCAAATTTTAAAGGTAAATTATTCCGTTTTTACAAAAATTTGCCGAGTTTTCAAACAAGCACATCTGGAATTGACACATTTATTAATACTCGAACCTGAAACGTTGTGTTACCGTTAGTTGTCTAAAACCAACTAAAGATTTACTTAAAAACTGCGTTTGTTTGGGAAAATGAAAGTTGTTCGCATTTTACATATGCCATTCTATTAGATTCCTTCATTAACTTAAAACAAATAAATAAATGCAATATTGTCCGACTGCGATAAGTAGGTATCAGGGTAGGTATATAATATACATAAACCACCCACGAACATTAGAAACAAAGGTTCTATGAATTCCTGTTTGACTATCTTCTTTAAAACCTTCGTTGAAGTGCAGGCTCACGTATGTCGTAATTTTAAGTTCATTTTGAGTATTTATGAGCATCAAGTATTGATACCCTCGCGGTTACTCCAGACTGAATGGATTCTGTATAATGTCATAAATTTGTCCCTAATAATTCCCGAAATTAACCCTGTTAAGGTGTGCCTAACGTGCGGCTGTTAAAACGCGTTTAAAGAAAGTGTTTCCGCGATTTTCAATATAATGGGATTAGATTTCAGCGGTTTATTATGACGTAAATTTTATCTTTTTCAGGTGTCCATTGAATCTTATCACCTTGTCTCGTTTATGATTCGCGAATCTGTTTGTATTTGTCTTTGTCTATGTATATTGTGGGGGCGCCTTATCTCTTTTCAAAGCTCAGGGTAGGGTTCCTATAGCAACCTGAAACTTCGGGCGGAGCTCCTCCTGAATTGACGGAACGAATCACGGTTTGCCGCAAACTTAAAGTACCTAATCGATAATATAGCTAACTTCTATAGAGAAATCTTTAAGGCAATGTCGGTGATTTGGACGAATAACGCGAAAGTGCGCAAAATTCAATTTCCGCACAAATATGGGAAACGGCGTTTGAAAAGGTTTTCCCCCCCTTTCGGTCTGAGGTAGGTATAATGAAATTTCGCTGCGTAATTTTTTAGATTTCTAATAAATCAAGGTATTATTGCGTCGGAAACGGCATTTCTCTGGAGTCGTGAAAACTCTTATTTTCCACAGTATTTCAATGTTTCATACCTCGCGCACGTTCAGATTGCTAATGCTATAAAATCTTAGTCCGGAAAAATGTATTGCTTTATCTTTGTCCTTTATTATCCCACGAATCCAAGTGAAATGAAAATGCGAGCTTGTAAAAAATCTTCTGTGATTTCTCTACTTATATGTGGCCAGCGTCCACTAAAGAAACGTCAAGTCAGTCATAAATTTTATTTGTCCTCTGGGAAAAGTCGAGATCTTCCGATTTTTGGCTTATGGCCGCCTTGGAACGCACAGATTCAATCTCTTCCTCAAGACCTGCATATTAAAATCAACACCTCTGGCATCAGCACGCATTCAAGTTTTTCCAACCGAAGGAGATTGCCTCTACATTAATTGCAACACTAAATCTAAAATAATGTACTCGAGACCATCCACTCAAGTGTATTGTAATATTCACTTAAACTAAACTAAAATCTGCAGCCCTCTCCCATTTTCAACCCTCTTGGAGCAGTAATCGTAAATTCTATTAAAACATAACCACGGCGCGAAATCTGCCGCCATTACTGCGATGGTTCTATAGTCGTCTGTTTTATATCTAACCTGCTCGGCTGCGTTTTAAAAGGAAGCGAGCAAAACCTAATACTTTCACTATTATTGAGTAAACGTGGCAACTGCTCGCTCAATCTTTCCGAAAGCTTTCCCAAAAGCGATAATGTTCAATTATTAAAGTATATTGCTCATATAAGTCGTTTTAAGAAATGATTGCTGTTGTGGGTTGAAGCTACCCTAGCACATAACTCTAAATGTATTTTTGATTTCGCTTTTTTGTGGGTCTATTGTTTCTGGATTTATTACCCGCCCGTTTTATTGGCGAAGATATGATTAAATTTACATTTACCTAGATTTTTATTCTAACGCCATTCTCGTTTTAATTAAGTTCCTCCACTATAAACTTTAATTAGATTTTTAACAAAAATAATTTGACCTGCTGTTGTTCGTATAACCTGATGAAAAATCCACAGTTCTCTCTCGAGCAATCCTGCAAGGATAACACTCGAGCTTCGAACTCTCGATACAACCAATCAGGCCCTCCACTTCAAGCACCAAATTTAGATTGGCCTCTGGCTAAATATTTTCTTTGTTAACCTCACGGGATTAAAGTTTACATAGCGTTCAAAAGCTCGCGCTTTACGAGCCGCGCTGAAAATGTGCGAGTATTTTTTAGGGTTTATTCATCATCACGCCCGAAATTCTCGCTCCTAATTCCTTAATTAGTGAAACATTTTAATTAAAAAATATTTGATTTACGCCCTTAAATATTTATATCAGAGTTAATTTTTGCGAGACCGTCGGTTAATCTCGCTCGCAAGTAATAAATTTTAATGGCGTCGGGAATTTCGAGCGAAATCTATTTAATGAGAATCAGTACTGCGAGCGAATCTCAATAATGGAGTATAATAAAGAAAGAGAGTGGCGACGATAAATCAAAAGTGATCATTAAGAGCCTCTTCAACGGATTTCGGAGTCAAATTGGAATTCCGGGCCGAGCTTCAATATCGTTGTTAATAATGCTCTCGCACGCGTACCCGCTACCAAAGCAATAAATTCGGATTCACAACCAGAGCCATTGATGACATGTCCATCCCTTGAAATTGAAACACAAAATATTAATAAATGTCAATTCAGATTTGAAGGTTAACTGTAGGTAATAAATATCTTCGTAAATGGTTATGTATGTCCTGGTATACGCACACCTCTGCTTTAAGGGCACTAATATTATTTTTTTTAGGAATTTAATCGATACTCAGTTTTCTATTGATGCAGTAGATTTTAGCGGTAGGTAACATTTCTTTCTCAAACACACTTGTTTAGTGCACATTTTTTATCCTGCCTGTGCAGGGATATTCATTTAGAAGCAATGAAATTATATTAGTTAACATTTTTTCTTGTCTGTGCCAGCAATACCCGAATTTCAATAAATTTATCCTTCGAACCTATTCATTGCAACTATTTGCTGCGCCTTGGATTTTGTGCGTTATCTCTTTTACTCCTGATGCTGCAGGTATACCTAAATTTAGTATACAGTGATATTCATTTAGAAGTAGACATAGAGATTTCTTATGTCATAGTTTTCTTTTGCTGCCAGAATATTATAGCTTTGGCTTCCGTATTTTTATTTTCGTTCGTGTGCGATGTACTTATTCAACTGAAGAAAAAGTTGATATTGTCAATTGGTAGAGTGCCGGTTTAAGGAGCGTAAGAGACTTATTTTCTGTGTTCATCACTATAAAATTAGTGATTATTTAAATTCGATCCACATAAGACACCGTACACAACCCTCAATTTTAACAGAGGATATAAAACTCAATGTTTTAGTGGAAGAGAATCCCATAAGAAACCTAATGGAAATAGTGGCCGAATAATCTCTTTATCATAACCTAAAAGCATACTATTTATACTTACCTACTGTCGTTTTTGTTAAAATCTACTAGAATGGCAATGCAAAATGCGCACTCATGTTTTTCCGGTTGCATAAAATTAGGCGTCTTTCAGAAGGATTATTGTCATTTAAAAATAGACAATGTCAACTTCTAAATGAATAGCACTGTATAGTAATATAGTACTCCCTTACCCTATTTTAAGTGCATTTTAAACGTTACCGGTGCCTTGTTTCGGTGAGTATCATGTGATCACTAGCAGATTTCTCGAAAAGATTCTGAATAGATGCGAAAACGATTTAGAAGTATCATAAGTGGCGTTGCACGCTTATCACACGGGTTGATGAACGAGTGCGATAAGAAATTTGATGCGAGGAGTTCGTTTTTCGAGAAATATTTAACAAAACAACATTAGTAACGTCTATCATGCGGATCTCCAAAACCATAGAAGATACGACAATATGGCCATTTTAAGGAAAAGTTGCTCAATTAAACAGTTATTTATCATGCTTTAAAGAAAACCGAAAAAATTTCGATTACTTTCAAAAAACAGAAATTTGCCGATTTTGTTTTTATTTTATTCTTTATTTAAAAAAAAACCACTTTCTCATTGTCACTATGTGAGCTCTACAAGACTGCGTTGAAAGATGTTCGTTCCAACGTTCGTTTCTGAGAGATCATCAACCTATTTTTTTACATAGTCCTCAAAAAGAGTAGATCCTGGAAAGTGGAAAATTTCCGATAGGTAGGTATTATCATATGTTTAAGATTTGCGCGGGTGCACCATCCTGTTGAAACCAACAATTGGCAACTCCTGTTTTTTAGTGTGACATACATCGTTCCATTAATAATAAAAAATGCTACTAATACAGTATGTACTATTTTTACAATCCATATAAAAAAATAAAGTTAAGAATGATTTCTCCTAAACGAAACGTTGTATTGAAAATCTCTTAGCGGTATCTTGTAGAGCTCAAAAAGTAGCAAATGAGGAAGTGTTTCTTGTATCTGTGTTCAAATAACATCAGAAAAAAAAAACGAAATCGGGACATTTCGGTTTTCTGACATATCTTCGGGGGTACCTAATCGGAATTTTCTGGGTTTATTTAAAGCATTGCGCAACTTTTCTCTAATTTGATCACCATTTTCTATGGTTTTGGGATTTAGAACATCCTCACCTTGGACACAGTGTGTAGGTAAAATTTTGACAGAAAAGTTACATTAATACAAGTTGGCAGTATTGTGTTGCAAATATTTCACATATTTAAGTACAGCCTTATCAACTTTATTTCGGTTTAGAAACTCTTCATAAAGGCGAAATACAGTCCTCCATTCTTTCATGTCCGTCATGATGTGAAATTCGGTCGTGTTGCTGTCGTAAGTCTCAACCGATCATGTACGGATACAGGTTTCGATCACAGCATAAAAACAAAAGTTTCGTTTTGTGATTATTTGTCACGATCTGGACATTGCTATACATGCGTAGTTATATAGGGCGAACCTGGACCGTTCGAGGTCGCTCGCCACCTGGTGGTGACCTTGGCAAGTAGGTAAAGGTGATGTACCACGTGGCGGTGACATTTGGAAATTAGGCCATGGTGAAAATCGCGTGCCACGTCGCAGTCACCTTGGAAAGTAGGTCGCGTTAAAGCTCATAGAGCAAACTGTAGTTATCGTATTTAATTTTTTGGGGTGTCAAATTACATTTACATGGTCAATGGCCTCAATAATGTAGTTTTAACTTACATTTTAAGGGCATACAAAGTCAATGGTGTTAAACTTTAGAGGTCATCCAAGGTTAGTGATCTCAATTGTGGTGTCAAATGAAATGGTCAATGTCACCTAAGGTCAATGATCTAATTGAGATGCCAAAATACAATTTCAAGGACATACAACGTGAGTGACTTTATTGTTAGTTTATGCCGAATTACATTTTCGAGGTCATTCAAGGACAATGAACCCATTTTTATGGCGCCAGATGACATTTTCATTTTCAAAATCAAAGGCCAAAGTCTTCTGTTTTTGTGGTGTCTAATTACATTGTCGAGGTCATCCAACGTCAATGAACTCAATTTTTGCTATGCTAAATAACATTTGCAAGAGCATACACTATACCAGGTCAATGCCCCCATGTGTTGCGGTTTCAAATTACATGTTAGATCAAGATGAGATACAGAGTGTCCAAAATAAGATGCAGAAGGTCCAAAATGAGATATAGAGTGTCTGAGATAAAGTTTATACAATAGAAAATGAAACGAAAACTGAAATCGACGAATTACGAAAACAGTTTCTGTTATTGACCGAAGAACGCGAAAAAAGTGATGGACAACTTATGGTAATTTACGATCTACTTGCTGTTCCACAGTAGAAGCCCCCGAACCATAAACATGTTGGTAGGGACTTAAGCCACCGAGTTTTCCGATCGACCTGAAGAATGGAGTGCTTCGTGTGGACCATCAAGAAGCTCCTATTCACAGAAAAGATGATAGGCTCGTGGATGATGTCACCCTGCCAGAGTGTTATCTGACAGAAAGTTCTGATGGACGTCTCCGGGAAAACTGCTTGGATGTGATCGAATCTAATTATACCAATATGAGTAGTGGAATTTTGATTGGCAAGGCTAATAAATGCTAAACAACTAACGCCTATTCGGCATGTGGATTTGAATTCACTCCTCGCCAAGCTAAAGAAGGGCACTAAGATTGGGACGTGTAGCCCAGTAGCTGCGTTTTGTGAATACAGCCAAGAGTGATGACACTTTCGAGTTGCCGAAAAGGCTTCAAGCAATAAAATACCTTGGTCTTCTGGTTTCAGGGAATTGAGCTTCAGTGGGTCGTGTAGTACAAGGAAAGGGAAGCAATAATGTAATTTAAGCGAAACCACCACAGTCCACTTTCGCAGAATTTATGGCACATTACTCCGGAACTCAGAAGGCACGTGTTAGTATCGTCCGTGAGGAATCTAAAGATTTGTTTGAAACACCAGCGGAATACGTTTTGGCTCATTGCGTAACCAAGGATGTGAATATTTCCTGAGATATTACCGTAGAATTCAAGTTCCGGTTTGGGTTACAGCACTTGAAATGACAACTACGAGTTGGACTGGCGCATCGTGCGCAATATGTTGCAGGTGATATTCAAAGGCACCATGGTGGAAATATTGGTCTGTTGTTTCGGCAACCGTTTCGTAAGACGGTGGATTGCTTTTTCTTCAAGAATGGAAGATGCACGAAGGGATCATTGTGCAAATACCGTGATCAGGGTCGATTTAGAAAGCGGGAGTTGCCTAGGGCTGAATCACCGCTACTCAGTGGTCGTCCGTGACGAAACAGTATTAAGAGGGGGGTAGTGTAACGGGTATCCCAGACAGCAGGACGCCATAAAATATAAGAAATTCCGAGACGGCGCATCCCTTCCTTGAAACGACTCTGACGTTTTCCCAAACCTCTATTTTTTCTGGAATGTTTCATTTCACTATATCAGCAAATTGTAGCGTATTTGAGTGCAGTTCCAATATCAATGCTATTGTCAGTGATAAATTATAATTACTGTTATAAATTGGTCCATTTTAACACTGTTGTAAATTTATTGTTAATTAATTGAAATCATTAGGTTAGAATGAAAATGTAGAAGCTACCATGATGAAAATAATGAAGAAATAATGCTGAAGAAAATGAATATGAAACGCAAGCGGAGCTAAAGGAAATGGAAGAAACATGGAAAGAGGCTTTACAAAACAATGTTAAAAAGTAAGGAGGATGTTAAATTTGAAGAGGAAAAAGGGAGAATCTGAATGAATTATAAACAAACTTAGTAAAGGAAATTTAAGCAGGTTATATTAAAGAATAGGTAACAATTAACGAGAAAGGAATAATTTTGCAAAGTATAAAAAGAGACGAGTAACCTCAAATGGATGCACCAAGTACCTATAGAAGAAAAGTGGCAATGGCAAAGATTACGTTTGTACCTTTTTGAAATTTAGAGGGATGTTGTTTCTTAGGATTCATTTAGGTGATAAAAAAAACCTATTGCGATTGTAATTGGGAAGGTTGAGTTCAGTTATTTGTATTTTCCGTTTTTGTGGTCTCATTTTAGAAAAGATTATTGACGATACTTAAAAATGTTTCCGTTAATTGAAGATAGCGATACTAGGCGAATTTTGCAAAGAAATATATAGGGCGTTCGGCCTTTGATGGCAGATACTATGTGATTCTGTTTACAAAAATGGGTACATGTTTGCTATCTTTCCAACTCCACATAAAAATCTAGCGTGCGAATTTAAGGTTACATTATTAAATCTGTAATACAAATTCCAGCACAAATGGCACGTGCAAGCTAAAATTACAGGTTTTAGTACGAAATGATCTACATGATTTAAATTTAAGAAACAGTTGGTCAAACGATTTTAGCGATATGGTGCTATCATTATGAATATGTCCGTAATCTTTATTATAGAAATCTCATTGCGCTGTAAAATCTGAGCATATTTTATTGCAGTGGAGACATAAAAGATCCTCTCGTCGTTAAACCGTAAGATAGAATAGAAATGAAAAATTTATGTAATATAATCAAAAAAATAATTTCCTCCATAAAATGCGCCCCACCATTATGTAATTCGAACAGAATAAAAGTAATGAATAGTTTTTCCCTTTTTTTTCCGACGCGAAGCGACGCAATTGAGCTTCATATCCTCGTCACACAAAAGTTTCCGAGACCAATATCCTGGGAATCCGGAACATTCCAGAGTGTCTTGTCTCTGACCCGCAATCCTTCAACTATGCGACTGGTTTAAAAGCCCGAGTCTAGGAATGCAAGTGATAATAGTCTGTACAGCAAGGCATTTATACTACTTTCTGCTTGAAGAGCGAAAACGGATTTGGTACGAAAAAATCATCGCACAGATTTAATTAAATTAATAAATTCCGTAATTATTTACAAAATTACGGTTAATTGATGGTGGTTCATAAAAGCAATTGTGAGCGGTAATAAATATATAATTTCTACTCATCGTTCTAATGAGATAATAGAACTTTATGGTATTAGCAGACGGAAAAAATCTCAAAATTAATTAAATACGAAACGTCCCTTTCTCTTCCATACATTTCTCTTCGCGCCGCCTCTCTGCTCGGACTCCCTAAACAGCCCGCTGCTGATTGTTGCCAAATCCTTCGGGACCTTACGGCCCTCCGATGTCACGTATGTAATAATAACACGAAGAGGTTCACATGTCAGATTTTCAATAACAAAGGTCTCTAGGTTATTGCCGCGCATCGTACCCCTTGCATCGGAAAATGTTATTATTTTAGTTACTCATCGTCAATTTTTAACACGCGATCGCCAGAATTTCGTTACGACTCAATGTACTAATTAAAATCCGAGTGCCTACGCAGAATTACAATTAGGGTCTATTGGTGGAAATACCTTAAGTGTAATTACGGCTCATTTTCCTTTCTCAACAACAGCGACTTAGTTATTTGCTTCCGTAATCTCGAAGTTTATGACAGCCCTCGGATTTTGGGAAATCACCGACTCATTTCAACATTTCAAAAGCAGAAACGAGACGGTTTCATCACCTACGTAAGACGAAATCCCCTTTTACCCGTAGGTATTATTGTTCCTATGTGGCCATAAACACGGTCTAGCCTAACTCTTCCAGCATCACAAACAGCCCTTCAGCGTAAAATACTCGCCAGACCGTTTCGAAAAACCTAATTGAATTTTTAGTTTCGCGTCGAGCAACCTTCTCGCGATAGTGTAAGCCAATTTTAGCGATACATTTCAATTGCCGAATGTATCGGGCTCAAAACGTATCCGATTAGTTGCGGTGTGACGTCATGCAAAGAAAATATTCCGGGAACATGTGGCGTGATGTTGGCGTAGAGGGCCATTTGCCGCCTTAATTTGATTAGCACCCCTATAGTACAGTATGTCACTAACCTAACTTTTATTCTTTCGTATCGTGTGGCAAATCATGAAAGTGGGTACATATTAGATTTCGCATTACATAAAAGAAATTATAAAATCAGTTCAAAAAAACCTAAAACATAAAGAAGACGTTGTGATCGATGCAAAAGTTTTGAATGTAAAAAATGTAAATCGAGCACCCCTTATGAATATGAAATTATGAATTTACAAGTGTAACAAAACAGGGGTCTCTTGGTGGCCTCTTCAGTCCATTAGAGCCACACGCTTCTGCACAAAAGAACGCAGAGAACTGTCGGTGTCGGGTTACAGATAGGATCGACCCCCCTAATATTAGCTATCAGGATTACAAAAGCCAATAATGGTAATTATATTAGTATTGAATTATTATTTCGGAAAGGCCCATTCTCACGGTCATTGTATTTGCAACATTGTTTTATTGCTCTATTTATTGTTTCTTGTGCACCTCTTTTGTCACATTGCATTTTTCCAGATTGTCGTTGTACTCGCACAGTGTATGATTCCAATAAAAGCACATATGGGCATGCAAATAAGCACTTTCGTAATTTTGGCATATTGACGCTATGAAACGAATTTCTTTTGCCGAGTTGGAAATGGCAGGTGAGGTGGGTATAGTTCAAAAAGTAGCCAAGAAAGAACCTATCGGGTAATCTTCGTCATCATCATCAGGTGTAGCGATATAAACAAAAAATAATGAAAAAGGTTTTCGCCTTAAGGCGAATAACTTTGCATTTTCCATGAATTGATCAGTACTTCCCGAAAGGCCATGCTGTAAAGGACTATTTATGCGCATCCGAGGAAAATAAGCATAAATATTCTTACAAATAAGAAACATTAACATTGCGCAGTCAGCACATGCGCACACCTGCCAATTACAATATGCGATATGTTTGCCTTTACTAAAAGAATCTTTGGTTAAAATTTGAAAAAAATATCTTTATAAATGAGAAAGCTCCAACAGGAACAAACTAAATATCTTGAAAACTGTAGGAGTAGTTAAGGCCTCGGATGGAGGGACGAACGGGGGGACGGAAAAAGTGGACATAATAGCGCCTTCCAATATGAGTTGGAAAGTACACCAAAAAAGGAAAACGGGTTTTCTCTAAAATTGATAAATTTGTCAGTTTTATACTTGGTTTTTTTAAAATAAAGGAGGGAGGCTAAGACGAATTTTGTGAATTGTTCATTTGTTATTATCCGTATCCAAAAGCTCAATGTTGATCTTTTTGTTAATATCGCAATCCGGTATTTCCTATTTGACCCCCTAATTTTAAAATGTGGGAGCATAGGGGGTAGATAAGTGCAAAGTCAAAAACCATTAAAGGAAGCAGAGGAAACGGGAGTAGAAAAGCCCGTAGACGCGGAAGCCAAGGGAGAAGAATATTGCGAAGAAGTCTAAGATGCTCAAAATTCCAAAATAGTAAAATAGTCGAAGCAAACTAAAGTGAATGAGGAAGAACACCTAAAGAAAACAAAAACGAAGAAATCGTACAAACCAACAAAAAATCCTAAGGAAACGAGGAGGCCCAGTAAATTCCAAAACCCCAGGGGTTCGACGAAAGCAGCTGGGAATTTCTTCTAATCTTCTAATCATTGCTCCAATTCAAAAAGATCAACAAACGGAAGAAGTTGAAAAATCGGGGAGAGTTAAAAAAGTATAAAAGTCAAACACCCAAATCAAGCGAAGGAGACAAGGCACACGCAGAAGCGTTTGCAGGAGTCGTAAATGGTGAAGAAACCAAGCAAGCATATAAAATGCAGAGTATAAGAGTAGAAAGACCAGGGACCGAGTTAGTTTCAGAATACGAAGTTAGATAAGTCGATAAATCCAAGGAGGCAAGAAATGAAAAAGAAGAAATCGAAGATGTAAAGCCGAAGAAACTACGGGAGCGGAAGATATCGATGAACACACTCAACATTCCGAAATGGTAAAACAGTCGAGCTCCTAAAGTGAATGAGTAAGAATAAGGACGAACCCAAAGAAGCCGAAAATAATGAAGAAAAACAAAACAGAAAAAAAACCAAATCGGTGCAAATAAGACAATGAGATGGCCGAGGAGTTTTGAGAATTCAAGGGTTTCGACGATGAAATAAGGAAGATTTGCTTTAAAAATCTTTTACATCATGACTTCGACAAAAAAATCCCAACAAATCAGAAGAAATTGTAAGTCCCTAAAAGTTGCAAAAGGGGAAAAGCTGAGTCTCAAGAAGTTTAAAGAATCAAACAACCCAAAACAATCGAAGAAGACAAAGCAGGCAAAGAAACCAAATGGACCGATACATTTGGAAAGGAAATAAAACAAAGATTAATCTTTGAAAAAATATAAATTCCAATCTATTTAATTATGTGTATGAAATGCTTTTTTTATTTTTTAACTCAAGGACTGTCGAACAATATGATGCAGATAAAAGGTCCACTCAAACCGACCTAGGAATGCGGACACGGGTGCGGAAGCGGTACGGATGCGGGATATATTTCTACAGCGGTAGATGTAAGTTATTCCTGTAGTAGATTTATTACCTCAG
The DNA here is from genome assembly GCF_008802855.1 of Photinus pyralis. Lineage (NCBI taxonomy): Eukaryota > Metazoa > Arthropoda > Insecta > Coleoptera > Lampyridae > Photinus > Photinus pyralis. The sequence goes on from NW_022170596.1 coordinate 6,474,751, forward strand.
TATTTTCGCCGCTAGAGACCATTCGAGTGTTTCTTTTACAATAGTTCTTTATTTCGCCGCTAGAGGTTGTGATATCCTTTTCTTTTGTGCTTATGCATTCCCTGTATTTCTTTATTTCAGTGAAGATCTTGCCATCATATTGATTGCGTGCAAATTATTTTTCTGATTACTCTATACTTGATTAAGTGTCTACCTGAATAAGGGATTACCCATGGTATTTGGTTATCACCATATGTCTTTCTCTTTCTGATGTGCTCTGGCTTGTGCTCTATTGAATAACGCGGATTTGTATTTGCAAGTAATAGGCATGTAAGATTTTTATTCGGCATTTTTCTTAATACGTATTTTTTTAGGGCTTTCTCTGCCCTCAAACTTTGCTTGTAGTTTTCTCTTCTCGATTACTTTTTTCGTTATTATCTACGTGGATATTACCTTTTACCTACACAATACGTGAATGAAATCGCAATTTTACCTGGACCTGGATCTTAGCAAAACTGACATTGGCGACATTATTTACATCGAAATTTACACCTGAAGACGTAAGCAAGACGCTGCAAGTATAACAAAACCATTTGAAGACTATCGTCACTTGTGTCGCTATGACCTCAAATGCCCTATTTTTTCTACTCCGAAGATCATTCGTACTAGCTTAGCTACGTTTCGAATCTTTTATATTGTAGTTGTTAGTTATTAATTCGTATTGAGTATTAATTATGGTTTTAGTATACGATTTACAAGAGTGTTCGACGTTATACATTATTTTTCCGCAATATTTTGTGCGTTATTCACTATTCCCCTTGTGTGTTTGTGCTTTCATCTGTTACAGATAAGGGCAGAAAGAGACCTTCTGATCTCAAAAGATTGCGACTTGAAGTTCAAAGGTAATTTTTTTATTTTTGTCGTTTCCTTGATAGAACCACATGCAACATATACTAATATATCGTTTGATTAGGTACATAAATTCCTTTGACTACGTGTTGATCTCCTTCTTGCTAAAAAATTGATTTAAACTTTGGCATTTCAGATCTAGCTGTGAGCAGTGTTTTATTTGTAATATTTTGGAGATCATTTATTAAATCGCCCTCGATTGTGACATCAATTATTGTTTATGTTCTGTCCCTGCCAATTGTTTTATTTCTTTAGCTTATTAAGACCAGAACAAGAATCTCTTAGTCTGACTTATTTCCCTTTCAGGTAAGTGTTCCCTCTTCTCGTACAAAAAAAACACACTTTCCATAAGAAAATTTCGGAGAAAAAAGAAGCCGAGACGCCAAATTGTAGAGAAAAGTTCTTTTTCGAACCCAAAGTTATCATTTAGCGCATTTTCCAACCTATCTTCATGTTGGAAGGCGCTATTATGGCCACTTTCTCCGTCTGTCCGCCCGTTACATCTTTCAAGATATTTAATTCGTTCTTTTTGCATTCGGTAGCTTATAACTCTGGCACCTCAACCAAGAAATCGACGATTAGTGTGCGCATGTGAAGACTGCGCAATATTTTTTTTGAAATTTTTTTTAGTAAAGACAATTACTTATATCTCACATTTTAAAAATCAGAAACTGCACAATGTCATCATACTTATCTATATTGATATTTTTTGAAACTTTAACCAAAGATTCTTCTATTAAAGGCAAACATATCGCATATTTGAACATTAGGGGTGCGCATGCGTAGACTGCGCAATGCAAGTTTTTTATTTATAAGAATATTTATGCCATAACTTATTTTCCTTTGTACACATAAATAGCCCGTTACATGAATTTTCGAGGAAGTACTGATCAATATATGGAAAATACGCCAAAGTTAATCGCCTTAAGGCGAAAACCTTTTTTTCATTTTTTAAAATATATGGTTAGCATGTTGTTTATCAAAAACGTGTTGGATAGATGCACTACGAAAGTGAAAATGATACACAAAGAGGTTAGCAAATCTAACAACTTAAACTAAATGTTCGAAATAACGAGCTTGCCGTTATAATGTTGGTATAACTGCAACCTGGACTCGATGTGTATCTATGAAAATTTTGGAGTTGGCTATCCTGAAAAAATATTATAAAAGGTACCAATAATGTGCTTGTTGTTAAGAGGTTCTTGCTTGTGTCTTGCACATCTCACTGCACACCTGGCAATCTTTTAATAAACGATTAGTAATTTAATTTTTTTAAATTTGCACCCCTAAAATCGCGCCCTCTAAATGCGGCACTAAGTCGTATTATTATCTCCAAACGAGATTCTATTGACGCGACGTTAGAACTTATTGCCCTAACCCTTAATAATTGCGATCGTGCTTATACCATACGTCAATTGCTAATACACTCATTGGGATGCAAGCGACCTCTATGATTTTATATTTTGAGATTTGTAATTCGATTTTCTTAAATATGTTTAGTCCTTATGAACAATAATCGCAATCATTTCCTTATGGAGTTTTTCTAAATGAACATGTTTGTGATACAATAACTCTCACACTACTACTACGATAAATGCCTTTTGAATTGACGTCGTAATTATTCTCAGTAATCATTCGAAATGTATTAGGCACGATAAAAAATGCAGAGTTTTCTATCTTGTGTAAGAAGGGAAAAGGTTAATTTCACTTCGACCATAGTACGTGCCACGAAAGTAATTAGTGATATAAAAATCCGTCGAGACGCGATACCAAATGAAAGTGCGACGGCAGCGTCTGTAATTGGCCAGGGACGACGTCGGAGAAAAAAGTGACACTTCGCATGCAGGGCTTTCGCAATTAAAAAAACAGAATACGAAGCGAATCTTCTCCCTGCAAAGGAAACCTGTTTTCTCAGACACAATCAAAATTAACCTTCGAGAAATGCCAGCTCCCGAGCAATTTTAAAAATGGAGTTTTTCTTAATTACAAAAAAATCTAATTAAAGAAACTCTGCAGAGACGTTAATTGATTTGGCAACAAGGAGTGATGCGGCATTTCAATTTTTTCCGCTAAGGAAAAAAGGTGTACTTATTTGACGTGAAAAATTTAAGATTCGTGACGTTCCCGCGAGTGGAAGTTTATATAAGCGAACATTTTAAAATAGTAATAAATCTTAATTTTTCATTAAATGTATACGATGAAATATCTTAGTCCGCATCAATATTGTATTCGCCTTAACCCTTCTAAGTTCTCTCGCGCCTTTCTGGTAACGGGCGTTATTAATTGCCGGCGTGGCTTACCAGTAAATTATTTACTAATTAGACAAGGCGGAGGGTAATAATTTCATGCTCTCAGCAACCTTGCGGTTTATATGAAACTCCGGGCTCAGCTCATTGTTTCTAAACTTAATGCTGTCGTTTATGAAAACCCTTAACCGTACTCCACTTAAGATCTTACAATCCTTACATGCTACCCTCTCACTTTTTAATTTCTCTGATGCTATTCTTTTTATCTTTGTGAAAACGTAACCTTTGGGCAAATATACGTTGAATTTGCAAATTAAATCCTATCCTATTCCAAACGTTTTGTTACTACTATTGGAGAACAGGTTTATTTTAATGTACCTAAGTGAAATCAAAAGGAGCCGACGCCCTTTAAAAGATATATACAAACGAGTTGGAAAGCATTTTTTACTGACAAAACACGTTGTGGCATAGAGCATTCAAAGCAATTTGGTTGGAGAAATTTGTGACCCATCAGGAAAACCGAGCTAACTTTGACCAACACCTAAGAACCATCCAAGAATTTTATGGGCACAGAGGAAGAATCAAACGACCTTCTGGAGCTGGGCAAGGAGTTATTATATACTTAACATCGGCAACGAAATCGGTTTTTTAGTAAGATGTAGCAAATGCTTCATTGAAAAGAACAGCGTTTTGAGGAATGGCTACTCAGTTATTGTACACGATTAATCACCTTATCATGTTGCATCCTGAATTTATTAGTTGTTAATTAAAAATGACTAGGGATTTGCATTGTATCATTGGGGGTGGCGTGCCTCTAAACAACATCAGTAACAAAATTAAATGGTTAAATATTTTCGTCCATACACATTTGCAAAGTTTAAAAAAATTAATGTATTGTTTGAACCATCTCGTATTTGGGATGAATAAAAAACTTATTTAGTGGCGCTTAAATTTCTAGACTTTTAGAGAAAAATTGGTACGCATTTCTTTTCCGAATTTCATCTGTATGTGATCGTCTCTTATAATCTCCATTTCCTTCAGTGGAAAACTATCAGGTTTTTGGAATGGGGCAGAAATTTTAGTTACTTCTTTATCAAGCTTAATACTTTAGTTGCAATCATGTTGAACAGCATTGATTTATTTGCACAAAATGTAACAAGATACTCCCATATAAAAAATTAGATTGTATATGTAGCATCACAGACTAGATCGAAAGCCTAAAAAGGCACTCACCTGTATGTATATACGTGTGTTTCTTCATGTCTGATTTTTGGTGAAACCTCTTTCCGCAGTACTGGCACGGGTAGGGTCTTGTGTCGGAATGTATCAGAAGGTGCGTCGATAACGTAGAAGAACGTTTAAACGATTTTCCACATTGTTTGCATTCAAAAACCTTTTCGACGTTGTGCACAGCTCTGAAAAAAAACCGAAATTGTATTAACTGGGATACTCGAACTAGTAACTGCAAACTGGGGAAAATGTGTGCAATTAAAGAGTTATTATCATGCTTTAAAGAAAACTAGAAAATTCCGATTGCTTCCGAATATACGCCATAATAACCGAAATTTGGTTTTCTTTTTTGGGTTTTTCTGGTTACTTGAATAGAAACAAAAAAAAACACCTTCCCTTTGCCACTTTCTACGCTCTACAAGACACCCTTGAAAATACAACGTTTCGCCTCGGGGAAACCATAATCACCATTATTTGTTATAGGGCCCGGAAAAAAGTACACACTGTATCGCATTATTTTTTACGAATGCAACGATATATGGCACACGCAAAAAGCAAAAGTTCAAAATTGTTGATTTCAACAAGATGGTGCACCCGCTCACAACGCCCTAATCATGCGAAAATACCTATCGAACACATTTCCTGGAAAATAAAATGTTTTTCCGATAGGTATTCTCGAAAGGTTAGGCTGTTATGCGCAGAAGCACCATCCTGTTGAAACCAACAGAGTTGCCAACTTTTGTTTTTTGTTTGTGTGTGTACATCGTTGTATTCGTAATGAAAATGCTACTTAATACAGTATGTAGTTTTTTGCGGGTCATAAAAAAACTAAAGTTAAATATGTTTTCTCCAAAACGAAACGTTGTATTAAAAATCTCTCAACGGTGGTTTGTAGTGCTCAAAAAGTGGTAATGAGAAAGTGTTCTTTCGGCAAATTTCGGTTTTTCTGTCAATCTTCGGAAGTAATCGGAATTTTTTGTTTTTTTCTCTAAAGCATCTTTAATTGTTCTCTAATTTGACCATCGCCGTATCTCATATGGTTTCGAAGATCCGTATGATAGACATCCTTATCTTGGAGTGAATATTGGGAAGACAAATAGAAACACTGGTCAGCAACAAGAAAATTAATCCCCATTTCGATCCTTATAATGAATCCCCGCTTATTACCTTGGCATCTGCACGTGATACAAATTGGAAGAAACTAAATCATTAGTGATAACTGCTTGGCGGTGATGCGAATAACAGATAAAGGAGTGACAAGAAGGCGTAGAGTAAACGTAACCGAGACGTGTAGAAGGAGTAAGGGCGATGTAAAGCAGACGCGAGGGAGGCGTAAATAAAGAGTGAGGTAGATGTATGGCCAGCAAAAAGTGATCGTGGCTGGGGTGAAATAAAATGTGTAGAAAGATAGAACAAGGCGTGAAGGGGACTACAAAGAGGTTAAGTATGCGAGAAGAAGTAATGATAAAAGCTTCAGCTAGAAGGAAGCGTTAAATGGATTGCAGGAGGCTTGAAACAAGTTTGCAGGATATGCGTAGAAGTTGTACAGAAAAAATGTGAGGCAGGCGTGAAGGAGATGTAGGAAAGACGTATGAAAGTATAAAGCAAGCTAGGCGAGATGTGGGCAGATGGAACAGAATAACGAGAAATGCTTGAAATAGATGTGAAAAGGGGTACGAATGAGACGTGAAGAAGTTGTGAAGAAGACGTAAAGGATGTATATAAAGATGGCATATGTAAGTGTAATGTAAAACTGGTGTCTGGGAGAAGTGAACAAATGCGCGATGGCGATATAAAGCATCACGAAATGTGAAGCGAGGGGGGGGGGGGAGACGAAGAAACTCGAAAGAGGTGTGCAGAAGTTGTGGTAAACCTGAACTAGACACAAAAAAGCAGTGGCAGTGGCAAGATGGAAATAAATCAAGTTTGGGGGAATGGGTGCAACAGAAAGGCGAAAAAACCTTAATGTGAACACGCGCAACGAGGACGTAAATACGAAGAAGGCTGGAACCGAACAGAGATTAAGAGCGGGTGGCGAAATAAAAGAAGAAGGGAGGGGGGATATGCAGATATAAAAAATGATGTAGAAGACTAAAAGAAGACGCGATATAAGAGTGAAACGTGAAATGGAGAAAGGTTGCGGGAGGAGTGAAGTTGAAGTAAAGAAAACTAGGATGGACATAATGACAGAATAAAGTGAGGGAGGGGGGTACAGATATGAAATAGTGGTAACGAAGACATGAAGAAGGAAACGAACAAGGCGCGAAAGGGCTAAAACAAGACGTCAAAAAATGAAGAAAACGCAACGAATATATATGGACGAGGCGTAAGAAAAACAGGAAATAGGTGATGGAAAGCAGTTAACAGAGGGAGGGAGTGTACGAGATCAACGCGCGAAGAGGTTTTCGTGGGGCGTGACTGCTCTGAAAAGATCTCAAAATGGCCCGAAGAAACTGTGAAATGAAAAAGATGGTAGAGAAGTGACGAAATGCGTAATTAAAAGAATAGCAACATAACGTGATGTAAAATGGCACGAATGAGATATAAGGAAAATGTGAAGTAGGCGTGCAGAAAAGACCATAGATGTATAAACTGTGGCGTAATAGTTGAAACAGAGGTGTGAGTGAGGCTTGAATAAAACGTGAAGAGGCTGTAAAATAAGTGAAATGGGAGGGGAGTGAAAAAGAAAAGGCGAACAGAGGACGGATTGGAAGTGACACCAAAAAGACAAGAAAAAGGAGGTTCAATGATGGTTTTATGCAAGAATGAGATGGAATGGAGAAAATGCAAAGGGGGCATGACAAAGTGTGAAGACAGTAAAAATGAAATGCGAAGGAGGCGTAAAGTAGACGCAATGAGTTGTGAAGCAAATATGGAGCGAGGAGTAAACAAGTGAAGCTTGAAGAATATTTAAAAGAGTTGTGAAGGAGATCGGAAGAAGGCGCAAAGAACCAGCACAGAAGACGTAAAAGAGGTAGGATGGTAATAAAAGTAAAGAAGTATTGAAAGATACGTAAAAACGTTGTGTAATAGGCGTAGAAGAAGGGTACAGGAGCAGTAACGAAATCTCGAGGAAGTCTGAAAAGAGGCGTGAAGAGTATAGAAGGTGTAGAGCAGCGGTTGTGGAACCCACAACGCGAAAAGAGACGCGATGAAGATGTGAAGAACACGCGGAGAAGACGTAACAGAAGTGTAGTGATGGTGGTATGAGCTGTGAAGAAAAAACGAGGTGGATGTGAAGCAACTGAGGGGTGTTTAAAGGGGATATAAGGAACGCGTGAGAACATTTTGAAGAAGACGTTAAGAAGGTATGTAGGAAAGGTGATGAAATGTGCAGGGGGTAAGCAGAAAAGGAAGAAGTTATCGCAAATGTGGCCGGGGAAATGTTGGATATAAGAAATAATGGACAAAGACTCTTCAATGGGTCATGTTTGTGACCCAAAGGAAGTGTAAATGGGACGAAAAGGAAACGCGAGTGAAATGGTAAAAGCGATGAAGGTGCGCCATGAGGAAAATTTGAAACAGATATGGAGGGGGGGGGGGGGGTTAAGTAAGCGTGAAAATATTGAGACGTCCCTCATTTTTGTTTAAAACGCGTACACTAATGAAAACTGAACCTTTTAGGCCTTCTGCGATCAAGTGATTTTTGCCAGTTTTAAATGTGTTAAGAGAACGTTTAAACGATGTTAAGTGGCTTTCGCTGTACCTATCGTTCCATTTATGTTGCTTGAAATTTCTCCCCATGAGAACAGTGTTTGTGCAATGTGCACGTATAAAATTGTACAATATACCCACCAATACGTTACAATATTAAAATCTAATGAGTGATTTACCTGTGTTGACTTAAACTGATTTCATGTCCAAAAGTTTTATTGCAAAGTTCACAAGCAAACGGCCTCTTGCCGTTATGCGATCTTCTCGCGTGAACCTCAAGTCCGTGAGGGGTAGAAAACATTTTTTCACATTTTATACATGAATAAACATCACCTAGGGGCATCATTCCGGGCCTCATAAGCAAATGATGGTGATGCGGATGAATCCCGGCTGAATTATTCATAAAATGATGCCTTAACCTGTAGAATTCTTCAGAGTGCGGTGAAGGATATTGTCCCGGTTGCACGCCCGATTGTCCATTTGCCATTGCGGCCGCGACTGCACTAAAATACAGCGACGTGGGGGTCGGCAAAAATTGCCTTTCCTCGCCTTCCTTAGGCGGATATATTCCGGAAGGTATCATTCCGGGATGAACGAAATGGCGAGGTAAAAAGTGGTTGCTGTATTCCTGCGCGGTTTTTAATTGCGCGTCGCGTAGCAAGTCGACGAATGGGGGGTATAAGTATGATCGTGTTACGGATATTGTTTCCTGATAATAAGAGTCTAATTTGCTTTTGGGCCGATCTGGTCGGAGTAATGCACTGACGGAGAATGCTTCGGATTTTTTCAGCGGACTTTTGGAAATTTCGGTCACTTGTGATGGTAAAGGTGACGGCGTCCTCGAATGTACGGGGGAGTCGACTTCTAATTCTGGCGATGTGCTAGGAGATGGTCTAGGTGGTGACGTGTCCCAGTTGTTTTCCTGGTTGGGGCCCGGTGAAAGCATCTCGTCCCCGCTGTGTGGATTTCCACCGAGGTCGTCGCTTACTTCGTAAAATTTTGTGTTATTGTTGTTTAAGTTTGGAACATCTTCCGGTTGCGGGGATGATTTCTCCATTAGTCTGTTTACTCCAAATTTAATGGGATCTGTAACAAACGGGTTTATTAGACATTAAAACAATAAAAGAGATTAGTTAGATGTATATAATGATGAATGACTGTTTTAGAATTGAATAAAATGTAGACGTGAATACAACACAATGTAGGGTGTAGAGGTCATACATCATTGTGTCCCCGCGATTTGTACATTTCACTATTACTACAAACTTGTCGTGAATACACCGCACGCTTTACTAACATCCCTCCGGAGCACAGGAGCGGATTGAATAATGCCGTTTCGGTCTATTTATCGACTTTAGGAAATAAATGAAGCTGCCTATTTCCAACTGAAAGCAACGCCGTCAGTTCGTAACATCTGCCTTCAATTTTAGAGCCCCTAGTTACGAAAATGTCCATTGCAATTGAACTGGTAATTTTTTCATCCTTAATACGTTCCTGCTCCAGATTTGTAGTCATAAACCTGTATCCGAAGCGTAACCAAATGTGCAATGAGCTGTGTCGTGTTGTGCAAAGTGTAAATTGACTGAAGTCTCCAGAGTACGCACAACAATCCTGCCCCTTCAATTAATGTGACAATCTGCTCTCCACCCTTCGCATTTGCTTTAGTCGACGACAATAGTTATTTAGTTTTTTCTCTCGAATTTAAGTCTAAGAGGCAATTGGTTCATTTTCCAACTGTTACACGTACATTGACCTGTCAGTTGATTTTATTTCTATTAGAGCTTTCCACTTGTCACGTGTACGCCCAATATTTCACTGCGCCTTCGTTCCCCTTGACAATATAACATTTATTCACTTCCAAGGTCTTAAATAAACTAATGCGGGAAAATTGCCCAAAAAACAGCCCATGAATAATTGCGATTCTCCAATTTTCAATCAAAAATCCAATTAAGTTATTCACACAGGCACAACAAACAACGTAAATAAAAATCAAATCAAGCTTTTCTCATTTTAAAAACAATCGCTGCGGATTGCATTGAAACAATGGTAGGAAAATCTGGAAAGAGCAGGTGTCCGTCATTCGATAATTAACGTTAATTCCATACGTAAAGCTGGCAAAAATCCCTTTTGTTCGAACGGAATGAAACACTAAACCAAAAACGAATACATAAAAAAGAGCAATTGATGAGATAGAATAGAGTTGCTCTCTTATAGAGTAGATGCCATACGGAGATATGAATAATTCAAAATTGCCCTTACGTATTACGTCCCCCTATTACGCGTATCGTGTTGAACTAAATGTATACTAGAGTATTTACCCAACGTTGCCACCCTAAAGTATTACCCTCGTTAATTTAGGTCATAGCTTAATGATTCGTGAAGTTTTCATTATATAAATCGTTTTTGTACATTTTTATAAAGTATTATTGAATAAAGGGCGTTTATCTGTTTTTTATTTAGCTGCAGTCGCCAGACCCATTTTAAATAGCTCCATCCTAATGCTGTTAATAAATGACAATTTATTCAATTTGGCATTTGCGCTGCATATCGGGGATGTTCCAGAAATCACCATCGAAATCAGTTTGATGTTCCGTTGCATTTTAAAAATTTTCCTCAATCTACAATAACAATCTAACAATAAATAAATTTTACCTACTATTTTTTAATGTACGCTACATGTCGACTTCGCAAAAGAGAAAAGACACGAGTATACACTTGTTAATTATTGTATTGTGACTTTCTGCAGGGTAAGGGGTATTATAATAGAATTCAATTTCAATATTTAAAAAACAGTTTTTGGAAAAGAATAAGGCTTTCTCCCAAGGAAAAATGGCTTTTTTGAACATTCACTCATTCAAAATCGTAAGATGTTAGATGACCAAAACAAATTGTTGTTCAATGATTAATGCGTTTTGCAGTTTTTCCAATAATATTACGAAATAAATTATAATCCCTATTGTTCTAAATCTTCCAAAAAAATTTAATAAAAGCAAATATGCATGCAAGTTGTCTTGGGAAGTTTGTTTCTAAAAACATCCTTACGACTAGCTTATAAATCGTTTCATTTTTTAGGGCATTTTTTAAGAATCAAAAAAAATGCGCTATTGTTTACGTTTTGTCCGTCCGTCCGTCTGTCCGGACCCACTTCTACCGTTTTGAACTACTTCTAGGGGAATGGTCCTAGAGCCCTGGAATTTTTTGCAGTAGGTAACCTATACCTTGAAGGTGTGCAAGACGGCCATCAAATTTCACTGTCTAAAAGGAGGCCCCCTCCCACGAATTATTTCCTGAGATGCTGTTTTTGAAAGTAACACGTGCATAGCTTTTACATACGACAACCAATTGGTCTCAAATTTTGAATACGCATGCCTTTAGTGGTGCTAAGTTAAACTTTAGAAAATGGGGGGTGGGGGGGGATAAACACATGTTCTACCCTTCATGTTATTGTAATGAAAGGTCTCATCGAAATAAATTGGTTTGTACAAACTATAACTTTCCCGTGCGACTCTTTTTCGAGATCAGTGACTGGGCCTGAGGGGGGGGGGGGGGGGGGGGGAGGGAGTTAAAAATTAATTTCATCTCTCATTGTATTCTAATTAAAGTCCCAATGAAACGAACCGTTTTCTACTAACTACTGCCCTTCTTTCTGGGTGGAGGGTGGAACTAGTTTTATCCTTCATGGTACTCTAATGAAAGGTCTCAACGAAAGGAATTCATTTCTACCAACCATAGCCCTCCGCCTCGACCTCTTATCGTGGTCGGGTATATTCCCTGTTACCTCAAGAACGGATTATTGGAAGAGGGTACTCACAAAGGGCGATTGAGACATCTCCAAGAAATATATCCATTGGTGATGTCAAAACAAAAATTATTTCGGTAAAAAAAAATGCGCTTTATCTGCACAAGAGTTGTGCACAATTTATACTTGTTTTATTTTATAGTCCAGCAGCTGGCGCCTTGGCTTTTTCAGTGATTAATAACAGGCTGAATCTTCGCGAGTAGGTTGGGTTCGACGAGACGGTTAAGTTTTTCCTCTGTGAAAATTCTCGATAGAACAAAAAATCAGTTGGTTATTAATAATTTATTAATAAGTAACAAACACATCAAGCATGTTTTATGTCAATTCGTTACTGAAATATGCATATGACGCTTCGAAAAAAACGGTGTAGGTATTTTTTTCTGATTCCAGGCATAAAGAATGGTTGTTGCGCCTGGTTAACCCGTGTTCATTTGGTCAAATATTTTATTTGTAAACCAGAAAACAGAAGTTGCCAGACTGTTGGAGTCCAGTGTGAAAAGGAATCTTTCGTCAGATTAGGTTCCTGCATGGGTCGAGTGAAGTGCTTGCCAGACAAGGTACAACAATGAGAAAATGATTGCTGTCTTTACCCGTCCTGAGTAGATAGGCCGGTTCTAGCCCACTTTGACCTTGAGATCTGCGCATTTGGCTCTGTACCTCGACGGAAAAAACGTGGTTATCAAAAACCTGTTGATTGAGTCGTTTTTGGGTTGAGCCGCGGAAACAGGTGAACTTGACTTGAGAAAAGATGGAAAATGAGCTGGGGTTTGAAGACTGGATGTTCAAATACAACAGCAGAAGGTGGAGAACGCACGCGGAAGTAGTAGTTACAACGAACTAATGTGAGAGTGTTTGTGGGAAGGAAGAAAAATATTAAAACAATAGCGAGATTCAGATGCGGATGTGGAGAAGGAAAGACAAATGGAGACGAGAAGAAAATGCAGGATATGCGAAGAGAAAGAAGAACTGTAGGGATGGGGATTTCCTAAAAATTTGTTATTAACTTTTAGAAATCTCCCGTCAGTTAATGGAAATCTTTAAACCCGCTAGAGATCAGAATTGTCCTTTGAATAAAAGCATAAAGGTTCTAGAAAATCTTACAAGAAACCATAAACGTTTTCAGAATGTTTCAAATATATTAAGAAGCCAACTGAGTGTACAAATATTCTTGAAAAACTTGCTGAGAATTTTCTTGGAGATATTCTTAGGAGCTATTTAGAAATGTCTTTGGGGAAGTTTTTTGTGAATCTTGCTAGCAATTTACTATAAATTTTTCTGAAAAGTCAAGAATCTTTTTACAAACATTAACATTTCTCGAGAAAGGAACTCTCGAAAAACTTCTTACGAACTATCGAAACTTCTTTAACATTCTAAGATCTAAATCTTATATTAGAAACATTCATTAGGCCAGAAAACGAAGACGGATTATCGTTTTAAGTTGTAGGGTAACATACCAAAAGTCCCCACCCAAGGCCCTTTTGCGTTAGGCGGGAGGAGGGTGGAAAGGGTCGATTTTTAGGTTTTTCGTTCTAACAAAAAAGGTCTTATTCATTTTTACTCTAGGAGCAATAGTTAAGGGCATGTTTCCAGGGGCAAATAAGTGTGGCGCCACGTCGGAACTTTCAGAGGTAGGGTCAAAGAGCATATTGCCAATTTCAATAACTTTACTCAAAAGTGCGAACTTCATCTCATTTTAGGTCCTAAGCACTCAGACTATAGGAAATTTGTGGGAACTGTTTTTTAGAAATATGATTGGCAAACCTGAAGCTCTTCAAGATCCTCTGATCCGTGTTAATTTATTGATCTTTTATTCCCACATCTTCTGTAAATTATGAAAAAACACCACTGCAAAAGATTTTTTTTATAAACTAATGATAGGTGATGAATAATTTTCATGCACGATAGAGATTTTGTATTTTGATTAGAAATCGTAAAAATAAAACGAACTAGGATTTGGATTACACTAGAAAAAATAATGTGAATGTTTGCTGGACAAGGTTTCGTTATATTAATCAGGGTAAGTGAAGAGAAGGATAAGTAAACAAGTAATTTTCGCCAAGGCTTTTTATGTTTCGAAGGATAATTTCGACATTTATTACAAGCAATCAATATTTGCAAAGTTTTGTTTGTCAAATTGATCTAAAACGGCTAAAGTTTCTACAATCACGTAGTTTTGCTTTTAGGATAGTAAAATCTCTATTACTATACGTTTTATGGGAGTCTATCAAAATAGGGCGTGATTCTCATGTACTATACCTCAAGAGGTCATGAAGGGAAAACGTGGAGAGTATTAGAAATGCTTAAGCTTTGCCCACATGCAAAAAGGTGGTGCTATCATTTTATTTAAAGAAAAAACCCATTCCGCAAACAAGGGTGCAAGTCACGTGATTAAACGTTGTGACATTTTCATAAATATCTTGTATAACGAACGATAAACCGGAAGTCTACTGTTTGCCCTTCTTCCGTGAGCCACGCTCCTCAAAAAGATTATGATCGATGATAAATAAATACAAATATTGTGAATAGGTGCGTGTGTAAGGTCATTGTTTGCTATTGTCGCTGCAAATATTAAGGATTGTTTTTGGTTTCATGTGTGTTACCCACTATCATACATAGTTAAAATCAATTCTAGTTCCGTGGAACGTATAATTTCGTTTGTCTCAATTTTCATTCGAAAAACATTAAATCTCTTTTATTTCTGTTTGCGTACGAAATTACGAGCACGCAGAACAAATCAAAAATTCCGGAATTTACTTAGTTGGTAAGTTTATTACTTACGTTTGCTCTAGAATGCTCGGGGTTTTATTTTCGTGTCAACTAATTTTCGAACGGCGGTATTCTAATTTCTAAGCAAATAACGTGGGGACAGAGGCCTTCAAATGATTACATTATTAGGTACATTTTCGTATTGTATAACTAGCACGTAGGTTTTTGTTTATACGCGACATGACGTTAATGTATTGTTTTAGTAACTACACAAAAAAATTGAGGACTTGGTTTACTACTTCATTCCGATAAGACATTATAAACGTAGGTAATCTAATGCTGTGTTGGCAGCCCAAAAAGGAGACAGTGTAGGTACGTATATGTAAAACTGCATCGCCATTTTTAGCACAAAATTTGTACTTGCAATAAAGCAAAATTGAAAAAAGCTAAACATTTATCATTTTAGCTGTTTTTTGAGCAATTAAATCAAGTACTTTCCAGTACAAGGAAGCTATGCTATCTTTACTACGTGTAAGAAGAGCATTGGATTAGTATTGATGTTTGATAGTGTGTTCTCCCAACATTCCGATTTCAGCAGTATAGCGGGAAAGAACGTAGTACTGCGTGTCGTAAGAGGCGACTAAACATCAGCAAGTCAGCCGCATGCCATACGTAGCCAGGAAATATGCAGCGTGAAGGGTGCTTGTGGATTAAAAAAAAATTTTACCAGGGATTTTAACGATTATGACTTCTTTCCCGATTTTCAGACAATAGTTGCCTTACACACAGTAGTACCTGAGCTTTGGATCCGAGTTGCGAGAGGACTTGGGTTTTTTCGTGTAGTAGGCCACCAGGGATGGTGTTGGTGAAGTTCCTGACACCCAGGCAATGTAGCGGCAGTTAAAAGTTCAGATGGTTGCAGGATAGATGAATTTTTATGTGACGGGAGTTATAAATTTTTAGGTTCCCTCTGTACGTCCTTCAAACCGTACCACATTCGTGTGACTGCTATCCTCGTTTAAAGTCTCGCTCTTCTTGTGTGGGTATCTAAAAAAGTGGTGTCTCTAGGTTGGTTCCGTCGTCAGAGCTGGGCTCTTTCCAGGAAGATAGATGCCGTTTTTAAAGATGGGTTCAATTTAGGGTCTGGAAGTACAATATTTTTGGGGGGCGCGATTTTTTGAATTGGGTTTTACAAGAGATATAAATAGTGGTCGGATCCATTGAACCACAATAACCACATTACGTAAACGACCGCCATCTGCTGTAGTCGATTTGTCTGCAGATAACTTTTTTTTATGACTATTTTTGAATCATTGTATAAAATCAAAGAAAGCATTCATTTGCTAGACCTCGGATCTTGGTGTCGGGCGTCCTATCGAACGTTGATAGCAGCCCAGTACTTCGTCCGTTTCAGATGTCCGTGCAGTAAAGGAATGCGCCTGCGCCAGTAGCGCACCATTTCAACATACTTGAGGGTTTCAGCTAGGATCTAATACGTTTCTATTAATATGATATCTATATACATTGTAATGTTTAATGATTATACATGGTAATTACACTTGGTTTAATTGCATATATTTTTGGAATGCATTCTTAATAATTTGTACTTAATGTGCATGAGCAATTGTTTTACCCATTTGCACGCCCATGAACATTTTAAACGTGTAAATAAAACCATTATAAGCTCATTAACTATTGTCTAGGCGATCCTTTCAAACCCTTATTGCTGTGGAGCGTACTTTTCCTATTTGTCCGCTTTTAAATACTGTTTTCAAAAGGAAATTGCGTTGCGGCTCTTTAAAATTTTTCGCTGCATGCACATTCCTTTACTGCACCGACATCTGAAACGGACTTTAGTTGAGCAACCCCTTAGTTTACTTTTTAAATAACGTAAACATATTTTTTTGTATTTTGTATTCCAAACATACCGGTTCCTTTAGAGTATTGAAAAGTTTGATTCTTGCCATCAAAATATTAAGAAAACCATTTAAGAATCGGTCGTACATTTCACTATGTATGTATTTTATGTGTGGATCGATCTAGAAGGAATTTTTAAAAGCTTTAATTTTTGACGCTTTCGTTTTTGGTACGCCGTGTCGGCTGGAAAAACCGCCGATCCCTCCAAGAATTAGCCGAACTTTATAAAAGATGAAGTCGCTGTTTAGGGGGGTCTCTTTTTTGCCTTTAGTGTTTTAACCGAAACGTAACATCTTTTAGCCTTTGGGTTTTGTAACCGAAAAGTATAATACCGTAATTTTTAGATTTTCCGTAAATTTTTGCTTTTACATTAAGTTTACCGCACTGGATCTATAGGTTTTGCTTTTTCTTGCACAGTTATTTCTACCCTTTAATTGCAGGGTAAGCTTGTTGCTATTATCCGTTTAATTATAAGGGGGGATATTGTTTCGCTTTCCTGCATTCACCAGTAGCCGGCCGCCACTTGCCCTTTACATTTCCTAGAGCGTCTGATCCGCCAAACCATTCCTACCTTGACCTTGACCAGGAACAAGGTTACAACATTCCTTGGTGGCGCCCGAGTTGACCGTTCCGCCGTTGTAACCGCTGCCGTAGGATTTATTGAATTGCAATTCAATTTTTATCTTTCTTAATAAAACTTTATTTTTTTTGTTAATTTTCCGTCTAATGTTAAAGCTCACCGATTGCGTGCGAACTACCTAAGTTCGTCGCAGCATTCGCCGGGTCTTTAATAAAAAAATCCATAAAAATGCAAAAGATAAAGATGGACGACTAGACACTAGAGAAACTTGTAAATAATTACAAAAGAATAAGAACGTTACGTGCAAAATCATTTATTTCGTGGCATTGTTCAATTTTTCTCCAATTCTTCCATTTATTCAAAGCTTTTGGATCCTTCAGATTTTTCTGATCCATTCTCGGGATGCTCAGACTCTTTGGATTGTCAAATTCTTAATTTACATTTTTTTTATTCTTTAGATTCTTCCGTTTCTTCGAATTATTCCGATTCTTAAAATTGTTTTTCGTACCCCTAAGAATTCTCAAGTTTCTTTAAATTCTTCATATTTTTTATTGTTACTTATTCTCAATTTGTTTAGTTCTTCGAAATCTTCCGATTTTCCAAAGTCTTCAGATTCTTTTCTTGGGATTTTTAAGTCATTCAGAATATTTCAACTTAAATTCTATAAAATCTTCCAACTCTTCGCTTTGAATGGTTTCTTGTGCTTGCAATTCAACCGATTTATTTTGTTTCGCCAACTTTTTCGAATAAGCATACCAGATTGTATTTTTTCTGCTTGCCAGGATTCTTTACCATCGAATTATTCTACTTCCTCTTTCGGTTCGGTATATATTCACCATGCTCCTAATATAATTATAATTGCGTTAGATTCTTTTAGATTGCAAATTCTTCCAATTCTGTGGATTCTTCAAATGATTATGATTTATGCAATTTTTGTTACTTTCTTTAGATTCCGCTTACTTCGGATGGTTTTTATCTTCCACCAAACCAATTTAGATTTTTCTGATCCGAGGAGAAAGCACTAAATTGCGGCATGGGTTCAATTCGCCGTCCTGCCAAAACATCGTTGAGGTCGACTTAGACTCGAATTAATCCGTAAGCGTAATGATCCTCGAATGAAGCTATTCCGGTGATGCAATTAAGGCACTTTTATATAATCGCGTTAGATATCTTGCAACTTCTTAATGGTCAATACCATCGGTGTCTCATTACGGCGTTTTTTCTATTTTGCGATTTATTCAAATATTGGATTCCTCTAATCCTAATCCATGAGATCTTTTACATTCTTATGAGTTATGATCCTCCGCATTTTTCAGTTTCTTCGAAATACCCCAATTTTTTTGATTCCGTTCCTTCGAATTCGTTTCATTTCTTTCTTCGTATTCTTAGAATGTAGAGCTTATTTCTTCAAAAAACTCATTTCAGTCATTCAAATTTGCAAAATGTTGAAACTCTTCGAATTGATCAAACTCAAAAAATCTTTCTATTCATTGCCTTTGAATTCTGAAAACTTATTAGGTTCTTTGGATTCCTTCACTTCTTCGCAAGGGGATGACCCCAAAGCCTCATTTTTCTTTTTCTCTTTTTCTGTCTGGTTGTTTAGGTTATTTATTTATTTATTTACATATTTTTTACTTATTTATTTATTGTTTTGCATAATGTTTTTCTGCCTCTGCAGAAGGTCTTAAGGTGTTCTATACTACTCCTATATTTACCTTACAAACTAGGAAAACTGCAGGAAAACCTAATTCGAAGTAGCCGGCAGAATGCTCGAAACTGGTAAGGAAATTTCCATCTCTGTCACAGATGAAAAATGCTTACCTTAGTCCAGATTCGAACACCCGACCTCCGGCTTTATAGCCTAACGCTCTACCATTGAACCACAAACTCGAATAGCAGATGGCTACTTTACTTTGGTGTGAAAGCAAGCTAAGATATATACCTACTGCTAGATATGGAGATACATACATTGAATTACGAGTATAAATGTACTTAGGTAATATTGTGGGACATTGATATATGCCCTTGCGGGACTGAATTTTACATAGAATCGGGTGCAATAGAAACGAAATGCTAAACATGGGGGGATACAGGGGCAACAGTGGGTTTACTTACTCCCCATTTTTCATGACGAGCTTCACGAAAGTAAAACGATTGAGAGTGAATTTATCCACACAAGTTCAATAAACCAAAAATGCAGCTAGGATTGCTTACAGTCTAGAGTAATTTTAATTAGACTCATTAAAGTCCTTTGTTTACGCACTTGTAAACACTCTTATTTATTTTATGTACACTACCAATTTATTCCCTGAAGTCATAGTGGGTGGCCTTTCCTATAAGGCGTATAGATGTCCTGTGAAAGGTCACTAATTGGAGCGGCCTTAAATGTAAGACAAACACTTCATTGCTCGGCCTCGGGATGTAGCGTCTCTAAATATCAAAAATCAACACTCGTAAAATTTCTGGAAGATTAAAAGTGATTTACAATCCGTAAAGCAATTCGTCATGTTGACATCGATATCTGAAATCCCTGCATTATCAAGTTTTTCATCAAGCCGCTATCTGAATAGGGTCTAGATAGGTAATCCTACACCATTCGCGTGCATATCAAAAAAACGTCTAAAAACGTCTGTGTATACAGCTGACATGTGCCCAACAATTTAGAAATAATATATTTTAGCAGTTTACAATAATTTGGTTTAACCAACCCATAGAATGAGGTAATATTTCCGACTAAAGGAATTAAATAGTTTTATGGGTTTATCTTGTAGACAAATCCCACCTTACAAGGGAGCTATAAATTATAATCGCGGTTTTTTTACAAAGGACAGATTTCTCGGGTTTTCTTAACATGTATTTAGGTATTAACCTAAGCCTTTAAGTCCCGCAAATATGGATTTAGTAAATTGCACCACGCTGATAAATTGATTAAGTAAATCCTATCAATTATGAGTCGATATTACTTTTATTAGGGCATTTATTTTTAATTGCGCCGCTTTTATTTATTTTTATGATTGTTAACAATACCCCTCGCGTGTAGGTATTCTGTGAAATTTCCACGTGCATTGTAATGGAGGGAGGTGAAACCAATCATGATACCTAAAGCGCCGACACTAATTGGTACATCAGGTGGAAGATTATAGGTAAAATGATCGGAGTATATGTAAAACCAATCGTATAATAAATACCGACTAGGAAATGACGTGTACGACAACTTGTGGGGCCTTTAAAAGCACGAGTCTCCACTTTATCAATCGGGCACAATTATTCACTTACCCTTTGTCGGTTAATTATTAAGAAACTTAATAATTGGGTCACTATAGTATAATTCAATTATTTCAAAATCATGTTTTCTTAATCTATTGCAATAAAATTAAATACCGTTTAACTTCTCCGTTGGGTTATCCGATGAATTTTGATTCGTTGAAAGGTATCTAAGGCCGCCAGGTAATAGTGGCGAACTCCATATGCTTCTGCAGTACGAAGAGAAGCCCGCAGCTGGGTATTCCAATGAAGAGTTGCTTTCATTTCCGATTCCTGAAATAAAATGAATAGTTAAATAAAAACGTTTACCAATATCGTGTATTTACCGACAAACGGGTGCGCACACTTTAAAAACTTACCGCCACCTTTCGTCATTTGCATGTACATCTACGTATTTGAGTCCTAAAAATAAGCTTTGGTAACATCTTAGTTTTTATCAAAGTTCTCCCACCCACCTGTACTTAATTGTATTGAGTCAATAAACATTGTAAATGCGTGCAATCATTGTCAGAATTAATGACCCTTGAATAATTCGACTTTGAGATTAGTGCACCCGCCCTCACAATACTTTGGTAAAGGTTAAGATGATAATTTTTGTGAGGTCTACTTGTTGGTCATTTTTTATGATAAGTATCTGCATAGATTCCGTCAGTGCATCCAAGGCCCCAGAGTTTTTGATCTCCACAACGGCACCGCATAAGAGTACCTCAAAATTAAGTGGGGGATTCTTCGCTGACCTTTCAAACCGAAACTATGTGTGTTGTGCGCCGCATTTCTATATCGCGTAAGGTTTGATGTTCAATTAAAGGTACGAGACAAAACCGTATAACCGAAGTATAAGAAAAAATCGTCAGCCGCGTAGGTGTACGTGATACTTTATTGCGAAAGTTGAAGGAAAACTGGACCGCCATTTCGCCAAAATTATTGTCGTGGGTGCGTTTTCAATTCATTATGAGTTGCCATTTGAGCAAAACAAATAATAAGCAGCGTATTTATGCAAAAAAGGAAGTTCGTCATGTAGTGGAATTTACCGGACGGCTGATTTCTATTCAACCGTATACAGTACAGTGCGAATACGTAACTTTCTTAATATATATATACAGTGTGTCCCAGATCGCGTGGAATTGCACGGTCAAATTTCTTATTATTAAAGATAGAGAATTGGTTAAATGGGTAATGTTTTGCAGTTTTTAATGCTTATTTAAGATTTGCTTGTGAAAGTTCAAAATGTACAATAAGTTGGACATAATTTTAGAAAAACCATAATTGGTCTTTTCCTTGAATGTCTTATATGAATTGATGTAAAAAAAATTCGAGATGGCTACTTTTGAGGAACATTTACCATGTTCCTAAACTTAAATAGGCGCCATATTGGATTTTTAGACTACTTAATAGATTTTTAAAGTCTCTTTTCAACGAGCTGTCATAGCATAAGATTGAAAATAAGACACCAGTTATATCAACGGTTTTCGGTTTTTATATTTTAATCAAGTACTTAGTCCGTGATGAATTAAAAAAAAACAAAACAAAATCTATTCGAGGCGCCGGTACCGAAATCGGTTGTGCAAGTGTAGAAGATATAAGGCCGTTTATACCGCAAATAATATGAATATTGTGGTATAATTACTCAAATGCCCAGGAGTATTGGCAATTTGTAAAGGTCCAAATGATGAAGTTCTCTTGAACTGGCTTCCAAGATCTCTGGACATCGCCCTCTGTGACTTTTTTGCGTTGATACATCAAAGATGTGTTGTGTAAAAACCAAAAATAATGACGAATATTTCAATTTAATAAGTAAATGTGGAGGATTATTTACGAAATAAACACAACACAGTTTGTTTCACTTGAATTTGTATTTGAGTGTTTGTTCTTCCTTTTAAATTGTTCAATTCAGGTAAGATGCTTTAACATCTGGTCAAGTACCTTACAGTTTACAGGTTTTTATTTATTTGTTTGCGATAAGTACTGTTTACCAGGCAAACGTTAATTAATTTCACATATACGAACAATTGCGTGGAAATGGGGACGTTTTTAGGGCGTTCCTTCGAAGCTGGCATTATCAAAGCTATCGGGGTTTGGCGAAGTTTTTGAAATTTTGTTAAGTAAGATTGTAGTGTGGGTGTCGTGTAGTAGAAGTGATGGTCCTTGAAATACTGGAATCAACGACGGTTGAAAGTACATCTTTTTACGCTAAATTTTTGGGCGTTCAGCGAGGTCTTTATTTAAAATTCTCTATTTATTTATTTAAAGTGATTTAAAAGGTTTTGACCGTCCGAACAGCCATCGACAATTTGTTACCTTATTTACCAGTTTTGTCTGTCATTTAATTTTATGTTTGAAAGCATAGTGTGTTAACGTTAACGTTCCGTTAAGGCTGGACAGTACACCCGTTTCGTTGGCCGAAAATGCTTGATTTCGTTCCACAATATCTGAATTCTGAGTGAAGATGCGGAAGGGGTCGAATATTCCTGTGAAAGGTGAATGCATTAGCTAGACAATAACGCTGGTATTTCGATCTTTTTTAGGGGTAATGTCGAGGACTGTAAGGGTGCCATATATTGAAAAAGAAAAAAGGAAACAAATTTTCCTGGCCTAGATATTACCTTTACGAACTTATAGCAATTTTGGAAATTGGTCCAACTTCATTTATAGATAAGTTATCTGGGAAAGAGTTTACCTCAAGAGACAATAGGCAAATTTACATACTCCGTTGTGTATGTACTGCCTTAAGCGTGCAAATGTTAATCATTAACTCCCCATAATCGTTTAATATGTCTTCATTAAACTTTTGTTTTATTCCAGGGATAGCATTGTTTCCGATACGAGCGTTAAAGTCTCCCAGAACTATCATTGGTTGGTCCTGTGTTAGCCATTGAATGGTATCTTGAAGCTGGTCATAGCAGGACTCCCTTTCTAGCTTTAGTTTTTTGTCTTCAGATGCGTAGATTCAGTCCAATGGTCAACATTTTTAGGGGGAATGTAGCCACAGTTGCGAACATTTTTTTGATACTTTTTATGGATTGCTAGTGGTACTCCGTCGTTTGCTCTCTCGTGTTTGTCTATTTCGCTGTATATGTATTACTAGATAGTCACCTGCTTTTGGCCCTTTCCCTTTTTCTTGTTGCAGGCTCACAGAATCAACACTCTGCCTCATAAAACCGGATGGATTCGCACATTCGGTCATGCTGCTGGAGTTGAGCATAGCAAAATCATTTAAAATGAAAAAATCAACTTTAAAAACAAAATGCATGACATCAAGAGCACCATTATGATCTAAAGTGGAAATTTATGAGAAAATTATACAGCAAAAAATAAAATTTAAATAGGTATCTCGGCATATCAATTCCAGGATACGGTGATGTCGAGGCGAAAGTGAGGGAACAAACACAAAAAGCAACAAGAATAGCAGGATGTCTAAACTATATAATATGGCGAAACAGAAATATGGGAACAGAAACTAAGTAGTCCAGAATGTGTAAAGTCGTAGATTAATCATGACATACCTATACAGCTGAAACCCGGCCCGATACATCGAAAATTAAACAACTTTTGGAAACAACCGCAATCAGGGTTCTGCGTAAGCTGAAACCCGGCCCGATACATCGAAAATTAAACAACTTTTGGAAACAACCGCAATCAGGGTTCTGCGTAGGATAACAGTCAAAACACTTTTCGACAGATAGGAGTGAAAATGTGAGAGAAAGATGCTAGGTAGAAAACATAAACGATTAGGTGCTGAATAGAAAGATGGAATGAAATTAACACAACAACAGAGTGGATGACCTAAGAATTGAAAGTATTTTAAGATTTCTTATTTTAATTGTCGACCGCCTGCGTGCGGGTAATATGTCCGAATAGGGTTTGTAAGCTTTTTGGGATTTTGTTTTAATTCTCTCATGTGTTTCGGAACAATTATTGTCATTGTCACTTAATTAATGGTGTGTTTATTCGATTACATAGTGTGATTCAAATAGATTTTTCACGATTTTTCTATTCGTGTCCAAGATTTATTTCAGAGACTAATCAAAATTTGTGTAATAAATTCTTTGGAATTTCTAGAAGTTATTCGAGGCTACCGAGTGCCTCACTACTACCAGATCTTTGTATGGGCATAGTGCCAAGATAATATTTTCTACAGCGGATGAAAACTGTCTCACAATGACGTTTACTAACTGCTCTTCTCGTATCCATGGCTTCTCAGGTGTTGTTAATTTCATATCCCCTTTTACTCCTGTTCTAACCATCAGACTTCTTTATGAACACATGTTAAAAAACTTCAACATTTGCCCATTGGTATATCTGCAATAACGCTTCTTCCTGCCCCACAGTCTTCAATTTGTAGAGTTACATCCATTTTTTCCTTTCTTTTTTCAGCAATTTCTTTTGGCTTCTGTGTGTTCTTAGCGGATTGTAGTTCTATCCCCATTCAAATTCGTTCATGGGTATATTTTGAAAATGGGATTCTTTCAGGTCTTCGAGTCCCAAATACGATACAGTGTATTTTCTTCTTGTATTGGGACACCTCGATTAGCTTTTTTGAAATGGAAAAAAGATATAGAGAAGTAAAACAATAATGTTTATTAATTAAATATATAAATAAAAAAAAGAAATACAATAAATTTAAAAACACATGCATTCACTCTCTGTGGGAGAGAGTTAGTACAGCCCTGTACACTGTACATGCCTGTTTTATGCAGGCCCATGTTTGTGAGGAAAACAATTTTCCACTGAGCATTGAAGAGTTGTTTCATTGTCCCTAAACAGCAAATTAATCTAAAAACGAACGAATATCTTGAGACGTTTTAAAAGTGTTTGTGTACAGATGGTAATTAATAGCAACATTCGATTTCACTACCCCTCCGTAGTAAATAAATTTCGCAATTGCTGTTCAAAACAAATTAATTTAAAGTTGGGTAATAATAATAATATAGGTAAATATATACCGAAAAATTGTAATTGTGCGCTTTCCTTTCTTTCCGAAAACTTGCAAGGGGACTATTAGCATTGTTTAGTGGCTTTGAAACAAAATTTGCAAGTAAACCAATTAGAACTCTTTCTAATTTTATCTTGCAGAGTTTTAATATTTGTTCATCATTGTGGGTCCACCTAGTACTGCAATGGGCTGTAAACGAGCTTCAGTCCCTTGGAGGAATTGTAAGCTCATTAAAGCTCCCCGGTCGGGATAGATGCATCGTTCAAAAGAATAGTCTACAAATCCCGTCCAGGAATTATTTATTATTTAATTGCTTTCTATACTGCCGCACGAAGCATTACCTACATTCATCGGGATTTCAGGAATCATAACTACTACAACACATGTGATTTTAATAAAAATTGATAATAAATATAATAATACTCTGTCAGATGTGTCAGTTGAAGAGGGTAGGTTCGTGTACACAACGTTAATACCTATTTAGTCAATGCAAATAGAATGAAATAAAATAATTGTATAGGTGTTCCATTTCGACGAAACAAAATCAAATAGACTTAATTGAATTATTGCAATTGGATATCTGGAAGCAGATACGTGTAGGAAGTTATTACATCTGATAATAATGCGGTAAAACGTTCAATATGTCACCAAATATTGCAATCTTTCTAATTAGGTAAATGATTTGAAAATATAACTCTTGATGCAGTTCTAAAGCGTATTCGATTTTTAACTCCAATTTAGAATAATTACGGGCTGATTTGTGTATACGTAAAGGCAGTTTTTGTTTTTTGTTTACTAATTACACTTCGAACAATCGGAATTGCATAGATGAAATGAACAAATTTTATGCCTTTTATAAATCTCTCGTTGAGATTGTGTACGTATTCCCACTCGTTTAGCTCCTATTAAAATACACAGCCTACTATGTCTCGGAACAATATAAAGTTATACCTACATCGATTAGGTAATCGGGCGCTTAATTGATTTTCTACAATTTTCTATACAGGAATGTGGCCCTCCCTTTCGATAATAGTTATTTTACATTTCAATTAGAGAAATCTTGAGAGTTAAAGCACGTAAAACGTAAAAGACTGAATCATGCAAATCATTAACGTATGTAGGAAGGGAACGTGCCTGATAGTGGAGATCGGAAATAACATATTAATGTGTAATTGGCTTCAGTTGTATGATTTGTTCTATTAGGCTTAACTGACGTCATTGTACAGACGCCAGTCTTCTAAAGTACAAGTCTAATTTGAATATTAATGCTAGTTTTTACTCAAATGAGTGTACTTGTGCCACCAAAAGTGTTAACCATATGCCATTTTTAAGTACATTTCATAAAATCTGAATCATTTACAAGATTGTGTATCCGTTGCTCGTCAATTCTTGTCGCCGTTTTTTGCGAAAATTTCAAGGTAGTCGACAAAAAAATCACGCATAACTCGACAATGTGCAATCAGTCATGTCGGAAATTAGATTTAATCGCGGATCGAAATACAAAATAACATCATAAACTTTTCCCCGAGTTACGTTTTTCTGCCGAGTTTTCCGATACATTTTAAATCTTTTGTAGAAACTTTTATGCTGTTTTACAAACTTGATTTTTGTTCATCTTTTCGAACAACTCAAGCCCGTTCGGTAATTATGATTTGGTGTCAGGTGATACGAAACTTCCCTCGGGAGATAAAGCACTAAAGCAGCGCAGTCGATATTGGATTTATTACAGAGAGATTTCTGGGGCTCGTTCGTCTACTGAAAGATTCAACTTTCTGAAAATATATCGCCTTAACTCAGATGCTTTACCTTAAATATTTATGACGTTATCGAACTTTGACTACTTTCCTATACCACGTATTGATTATGGATTATATCGAAATGATAATAATAGAGACGGAAGTGTTTTCCGAAATAATGCGGTAGGAATAAACTTTATTAGCGTTAATTAGAATACTCAAGATTTTATTTACTATTCCCATTAATATTATTAAAAGAAATTAGAAAACACAATAGAAAGATTAATACAAATGGCTTGGTCGGCGCAACTTCTAAGGATATTAATGGCTATAACAAATTTCGCCGTCAAAGGATTTATTTAGTCAGCTGTATTTTGGACAATTAAGAAAGTTAGTCAGCTCCTTTTGATTGCACCAATGCTTCGTCATAAATTATGCTTAATTTTTGGGGACGTATAGTTAAGTGCAGCAACAGTAGTGCATTCGTATTAATATCAATGAATTGTTCTCCGTAGACGAATTCCCGTTTCTTGTAACGCTTTCGATCGTTAATGAATCATGTGCATCTTCTCAGCTTTACTTTTTAACCTCTCGCATTAATTATGGGATGCATAACATCTGTCACATGATTTTTTTTCGTGCAGAAGAAGTAACCGTCGTAATTATTTTATGACGCAGGCAAATAAAAATTAAATCTTAATTTCTTATATGCTCTCCGTCTGCTTTTTCCTTAAATCCTCATCCGGGAACAATGACTTAAACGTACAACATGTGGACCTTATAATAGATTCACTTTCCAATTTACGCATGATAACCCCCTGTAACTTACACTTGCAGCATCCACATGTGTATGTATATCATTGACCCGAAGTGTAAAAACTCGAAAAGAGTTTCAGTACATTATTCCACATATGGTAAACACTCAGATTTATTTTTAATAATAGTCAAAATAAGAATAATATAACTCCACAGCTATACCCCTATTTCTTTGTCGCTTCGTGTCACGTGTGTAACCAATTGCTATACCCTCCCATTTCCAGTTCACGATTGGACTGGCGAAAATATCCCGGATTTCATCTGCAAACATCAACCATACGGTACCTACATATGACGTTATCACCTAATCTGCATACACACAATCAGACAAAATTATTCCAATTATAACTGTTCGGTATATGTCAATATAGTATATTCTATAACGAGTATGGAATAGAGTGTATTCCGCGCGAGTGGAAAGTTCGTCACACGAGCCGAAGGCGAGTGTGACGGTTCCACGAGCGTTGAATACCTATTCCTTACAAGTAATAGACATAATTTTTTCTACTACTACGACGAATTTTTGCAAAATATGTAAAACAAGCAGGGTTAACTATAGACAATTCACACATTAGTATGGACGTCTATGTACGGTGGGTTGGTATAACAGATCCCTGTGGCATATTTGATTTGATTTGTCTAAATGGCTGTATAAACAAATTCCTCGACAATTTCTCTTCCCTCAATATTATCCCAGAAAAGGAAAACTAACTTTTCTGTGATATTATTTACAAATGTGCACATTAATTATTGAATGTGCCCTGTCCTGCGCAGTGTATCGGCGTGGATCATTTAGATTTAGATAAACATAACCATAAGCGATAAACGTATTCGAGATTGCGACCGGAATGTAATTCATGATGTGTATAAATTCAAATACAAAATGCTACAAAGAGGACGTTATGGATGCAAATTAGAAATAAACATCATAGCACTACTCGAAAAATTTGTATGTAAGGTATCTACGAGTGTAGGTAACATTTTAGTGAGCATTATATTTTAGGTTAGTTTTAAAACTTCCTGGAGGAAATGTGTTCTGGATGACCAACAACGTTAACTGTTTTGATATGGATGTTCTTTTTGTATAGTGCAGTGAGGTACATTAATTCATTGTAGAATATGCAACTTGATGTTTGGTTGTAGGTATACCAACGTACGGGTTCCTCGTAATTGTAAACTTTCGTTGTACATTAGTTTTCGTATTGGGTATTCTAATTACAGTTCCACCTAAGTCCACCGATTTTTATGTTCCACAATTCGTGCTTACGACAAGCACCACTAATGCCAACTATAAGAGCAACCTGCAAATGTAAAATAAATATGATGTAACGAGTAACGATTTGAACGTGTAATGTTATAGTAGATATGAACTGTCGGGGGTGCTTTTTGAATAAACATTTTTACTTTGCTCGTTGATAGAATTTTTGACTTTTTAGGGAAATAGCCGCTGGATTGCATTTTTAACAAGGCCTGCAACTTAGCATAGCTGCTTATATCTACATTATTGTTCAAAAGTATCGTAGAGCACAGCATGGAATACGTTTTCCACAATGTGGATGCTTTAATTTACTGTGATAGTTTGCTAAAGTAAGCACTACGTTCTCTGAAAATGAGTTGGTTTTTTTCTTGTCCTCAACTCCAAAAATTTGCTGTATGTATGTTCGTACACTTTTAGTTTGTCGGGAAGTAAATTTTTTTGCGTGTTCTGCTTCCACGGTGATTTCCGGGGGAGTATTTGAAAGTTCCATTAAATCCTCACTGGCCACTGCTATTCATTTTCGCGCTACCGGTCCTTAAAATTTAATATCTGGCGCAAGCGTAATTAAAATTTTGACAGTTTAAGAATTGTGGTTTAGGATGTCCTGTTTTAGATGTCGCCACATGTGCTCATTCCATGTATTTATATATCTATGTCATTCCATCACAAGAGCTAGAATGAAATTATTCCACTTCACTAGCAGAGAATAGGCGAGATTCTGTTGTTAAAAAAGAAGCAAGTATGACGTGATTCTAAGGTAGTAGTAGAAAAATTAAATTCCGGATGAAAGGCCAATGGAATAATAATTTAATACAACCAAGATGGATAAGCATATTATATTATTTCTTTTTAGTCTTTAGTTAACCAGGAATCACCCAGAATGAAAAGAACTCTACTCTATACCCATACTCTTAAACTTGTCTATAGTCGTCAGTTTCAAATTATATAGGGTGTAGCATCTAAGACCCCTCGGATCATAATTCCTTTACTATAAAAGATACCAAAAAAAGTCTTAGAACAAACTTGTACGCAACGATTGCGCTGTTGTAACTTTTTTTAATCAAAATTTGAAGTGCCATTTCACATTTTTAAAAAATATGACATCTGGCGAAGGTCAATCAAAAATGTAATTTTTTTGATAAAGTACCCAAAAAGATTATGTGATTGTGGGAGGGGTCTTAACCGGTGTCTCAGTCCAAAACTTATCAGCCTGCGCGATTATTTTCTCTAAAAAAATTGAAAAAACTGTCAAATTTTGACGAAAAAAGGTTATAAAAGCGAAATCGTTGCGTACAATTTTGCTCTAAGACGTATTTTTCAAGTACGTTCCAAATCAGGAATAAAATATGAGGTGTTCCATTAAAAAAACACAAGTTTGATACGCCACCGGAATACAGCACGCCCCAGGGCGTACCGTCAACGTGTTGAAGGAGAAGTTGAAGCAGACTTCGATAAATAAGCTTGACAGCGATGGAGGATGCTCAAATGCAATTCAGGTATTGAGAATATGTTTTAAAGGGTGATGCTTCGGAGGAGGAGAATGAGGATTTCTATGTTTTCGCTTTTTACACACTTGAAGGGTAAATGGAAAAAGGCTGGAGCTTACTACGAGAAGAGGCGATTCGAGTTACCTGTTGTAGTACTCCCTAAATTAGATGGGAAACTAGAAAGCTAGCTTGGGTGGTGGGCGCCTTAATAAAAATTTTATGAGGAGAACAGCAGTAGACAAGTTTCGAACTATCGTCCAGCGCATGGTAATTGGAACAGAAGCTCATCTAATCCTAAAGACTTTCCCAAACACTGGTGCTAATTACCTCATCACAAATGAGTCGCTAAAAGAGCAATATGGTCAAACGGGCCTGATGCTTCACGTACAGTTCGGAGACTTCTCCAGCTCGTCATCACCAACCGAAACAACAAAGAGAAGTTGCCATTGTCGGACTTACATACTACACTGGAATCTCATCTTCGCAATTTGGGCACTCTACAACTTGAAAGGGCCGATCCAGGGATATGGTAATACCTCTTGGTTGAATCAAGCCTTCTCAAAACACTACTTCGATTCGAACATGGCAAAGTCAAGGTTGGATTTTTAAGAGACTTCATGCGACAAGAAGTAGCGAATGATATGAGGATTTCCATTACGGGTGCAGGGTTTCAGTTAACTACATCAATACAACAAGAATGAAAATGCAAATATTGATTGGAAAGCGAAAGAAACTAGCTATGAAGTAGTGATTGAGAAAAAATGCTTGCTTCAGGTGCTTGAAAATTGGTCAACCCTCGAGGAAATGCAAGAAGAAAGTCTGATGTGAGTCATGTAACCACAATCATGATCAAATTATGGGCACATCTAGTAAAAAGCAGAAGTCATCGAAGGAAGAGGATGCCATAGCGGGAAAGAAAGTACTGCCGAATGTGTATCATCAATGGACTCACAGTATCCTCTAAATACTCTCTTAATTACATACTTTTCTCAACTTCCGGAGGGTCAAAAGTGATACCGAGCTGCAAGACATGCCTTCGTCACAGTACTAGACCACTAGTGAATCCAGTTTTTTATTGCAATGACAGAACACTAGTGTAGTAAATTATTGATCAAGAGTGAGAGCATTTCGATGGGGATTGACACTTGATTCCGGAGGACTCAAGATCAGGAAAACACGTTATTTAAATATTACTGGTTTCTAATCGATTAATAAAAAATCCCAGTTGTCGCAAAAGAAGCTGGAGTGGAATTGTCAAGATTATACACGAAGACTTTGGTTCCTCTTGCAAAACATAAATCAATGCGCTGGATTCATAAGGACACTCCATCCCCCAAAAAAAGTTAAAAATCTAGTCTGCATCGGAAAATAAATTGTGACGATTTTTTAGACTGGTCCTAGTACGAGTAGTGTGTAGACACAACCCCCCACCACTTTTTGAAACATCTCAAAGTCGTAGCCTTGAGATTTCGCAGTAACTTGTTTGGTCTGGGTTTTCCGGTTACATAACGAAGGATGACCTTGTTTGTGTTTGTGTTCGTTCGTTGGTGTTCCCGAGGTTATGTGCACAATTGACTTACTTTGGATGCCTGATGTGAATGTAGTTTGAATGTCCTACATGATGTGTTTATGTAATAGGTAAACCTATGTGATGTAACTACCAAAGAGAACTTGTTTGCTTTGGTTTTTTGGAGACGTGCGGCATACGCGTAATAAAAAAACTGTGTAATAATGAATAATAATAATAATATGATACGCGATAATATGAATAATAATAATAAAAATACGTTACGGTTAACGCGTCGGCCGACCGTTGAAAACCAACAAGGCAATTAGCAGCCTAATTGCGCCAAACTGGTGTAATATATAATCTCAACTTTTTTGAAATTATTTCGTTATTGATATAGTTTTACGTTCTTAAATGCACAAAAGTATGTGAGATTTGAATTGAAACCACAATAATAAACTAAGATTTTAGTTACCAGTACCGTAAAAAAAATTGTATTGAGTTACACAACTTCACGGGCGTTCTTAAAATACACCAATCCCAATCCAATAAGTTGATTAAAAAACGTTCTACATATCGGTAAAGTTGCATTTTATTCGAGTTTAAATTTTATTTAAATTTATACATATTTGAATTTACATTTCCATAAGAACCAATCTTATGTTAAAAAATGTATTTAATAAAGTGTAGGTACTTACTTACAATGCCTGGGCCTATAGTATGGAGGCTAAAGTTGAAAATTCAAAAATATAATTTCCCTAGGTAGTCAAGTCAAGTTGGCGAGATTTTTGCGAAAAACCGTTTACCTAAGTATTAATGTTTGACCCGACGTAACATTTTTAACGGCGCATGTGGGATGTTATTTAGAACCACAAAAGGAAACTTCATCTGCAGCTTTCTCGGATTTTTTTCGAAGTAGTACGAACTAGTATTAGTAGGTACCCCATCATCAAAAATGTACTAATGTAATAAACCCTCTATATCCGCCCTGTTTTCATAAAAGTGAAAATGTCTTAAAAAGCATAAATGCCGCATATGAGCAATATAAAGAAAAGAAATTTCACGCAGAATTCAAAAATGCAATAAAATATTTGGAAATTGCCAGTTAAAACAGCAATGTTGCTAGATTGTACTGATATTTCTGGAAGTGCTGCCATTTTGAAAACATTTTAAATAGATTCAGCTCACGAAAGGAGCACCCTGTATATTTAAAAAAAAAGGCTAAAATAGAAAGGTTGTTTGCCTGTATCTACCGTGTGTCCCAGGTTAAACGCACCATAGACAAACAGTATGAATGTATTTTTTCGCGAAGGATCCACGAGGCCTCTGATATGCATTTGAAGTTAGCGTTCAACGTACGTTATTAGGCTTGCCTGACGCTAGAAAAAGATTCAAATAGTATACGTTGAACGCAAGGCCTCGTGGATTCTTTGAAAAAAAAGACATTGCCGTTTCCCTATGGTGCGTTCTATCCGGAACACACTGTGTTTACAAACAGTTTACACTATAAATGCTTATTTTTTACAAATAAACCTACCTAAGGTCCCAAATATTTAATGCATAAAGATATCGCATTGTGTTATAATTATGCTCTTATTGAGCACTCAAATAAAGCAATGTTAAGGATCTCTTTATATTTTGACAAAATTTCAAAATTATTTATTAGAACATCTTTTTTTTTATAAAACAATATGCCAACTTAATTACTATATAAATGTATGGCACGATATGAACTATATAACATTCTCCCACCTTTTAAGTGTAACTTAAAATAGAAATAACAAGAATTAAAGATTTAACCTATTTGGTTTCTTCACCAATCTTCCAAGTCTTGTCTTTACTTTTATATCCTCTGCTGGCTCTGACTTATTGTCCGACTCCAGACTCTTAATGGGTCGCACAATCTCTTTTTCAGACTCTCCTTTTCCGATAACTAAATCTACTTCTAACGGGTAAATACGTTGAATTGGCCTCGACAATTCTCCTTTAGCTGTGCGTAACTTGGCTACACGACACACCCCATCTTTTCCTGGATACAATTCCAAAATTCTTGCTAAAGGCCAATCTGCTCTCTTCTGATTATCGTCACCAATCAAAACCAATTCACCGACTCTAAGGTTTCTCGTGGCTTTATTAGAATTTGCAGCGTAGAACAAAGAACCCAAATATTCAGAGCGAAAACGCTGACGTAAGTCTTTGGTTAACTGCTGACGATATTTCAAGTTTCGGCATAAATGTTTACGGGCAATATAATCACAGTCAGGAATGCCGATTTCCGGTACTTCTTGCAGAAACATGGATGGAGTGAGTGGAGCTAAATCGTTACTATCAGCGCTCAGATATGTAATCGGCCGAGCATTGATGACAGCTTCACAATCTATCAGCACCGTAATTAACTCTTCATACCATAACGAAATTCGTCCTAGTACTTTTCTCAATAACTGCTTTAACAGACGAATTAGCCTTTCCCAAAATCCACCCCACCATGGAGCTGAAGGAGGGTTGAATCTCCATTCTATTTTGTATGCAGAACCTCGTTCCTGTATCTTATCCCAGTCTAACTTCTTGAAAAGGTTCCCTGCTCCAACCAGATTAGTCCCTTGATCGCTATAAATGCAGGATGGTCGTCCACGTCTCGCAATAAAACGTCGTAATGCATCCAAAAACTTCATAGTTGATAAAGCTGACACTAACTCCAAGTGTACTGCTCGGTAAACAGCGCATGTAAATAACACAATCCAAGCTTTCTGTCCTTCCTGTAAGTATAAAGGACCTGCGAGGTCCACACCTACGACCTCAAAGATTGCAGCATCTCGTACTCTATTTAGCGGTAGCGGCGGAGTGTTCACTTCGACTTTAGTGGCGTTATACCTCTGGCACTTTACACACGATTTTATAACCGTTCTAACTGCTCGCCTGGCTGACAAAACCCAATACTCTTCGCGGATAACATTTATGGTGGTTTGTACTCCTGCATGGTACAAATCTTCATGACGTTGTCGGATCAACCTTTTTACCATTTTATGTTCAGGGCTTAACACTACTGGGCACCTGAAATTATAATTATCAGTACTATTAAACACTTTGGTCTTTAGACGAATAACGCCGTCATCGTCTACAAAAGGGTTAAGTGTTTTCAATCGCGAATCGTCAACACCTTCGAACATTTCTGTCTGTAAACTCTTTAACAACAAAACTTCAGCTGCACATATTTCCCTTACTAATAAAGGTCCAGAAACACGAACATTGTTAGGAACGTGACGTTTATAAACTTGACGTTTAGGAACTTGACTTTTAGGAACACGACAATTATTCACAAAACGTTTAGACCACGCGATACACCGCACGACGGTATGATAACTAGAAACATCGGGATACCACGAATTGTCTTTGATTGAAGTTAACTGTCTTGATAGAAGTACGTGCACAGCTTCTTCTTTTTTGTTTTTCACCAATCCTTTTTGCTGTTCTCTAGCTACTTCCGTTTCATCAACTTCTTCTGGTGACTTTGGCCATTCTTCTGAATGTTTCTTTAACCATAAAGGGCCCTCCCACCATTTCGATGCTATCAATTGCTTAGCTGAACATCCTCGGGAAGGTAAGTCCGCCGGATTTAATTCACCTGGTACAAATCTCCAGCAACTCCACTCCACCAACTGTCGTATCTCTGTAACTCGATTTTTCACAAATACATTCCAGTTTCCGTCTCGTAGAATCCACGATAGTACAGTTGTGGAATCTGTCCATATGTACACTTGAACATTCTGGTATTGTAACTCTTGAATTACAAAATTAGTCAACCTGGCGCCAATAGTGGCCGCTAACAACTCTAATCTAGGAATCGTGGTTGACTTCGTAGGCGCTACTCTTACCTTGGCTGTAATTAATTGAACTGTAACTCCTTGAGACGATACTGCTCTCAAATAAACGGCTGCAGCATAGGCTTTGCCGCTAGCATCACAAAACGTGTGTATGCTCAATCCATCTTCTGTCACTGAATTAGTAATTAATCGGCGCGGTATTTCCAATTCTTTTAACGACTGTAACTGCTCTTTCCAATTAACGAACTCTTGTCTAACTGGTTCATCCACTTCTGTATCCCAGTCTAGACCCCACAGCCACGTTCGTTGCAACAACAGCTTAGGAAGTAGCATAACCGGACATGTAAAACCAATCGGATCAAATACCTTATTCGTCGCCGACAGAATACTTCTTTTAGTAACTTTATCTTCTTTTTGGGTGTTGAGTATCGACGGATTAATGCACAATGTGTCTCTTTCCTTGTGCCACACAAGTCCAATAACGTTCGTTTCTTTTCCACACTGTTGTCCGGTAAATTCCCAACCTCTGAGCGTAAACTGTCCTTCTGACATGATAGAAGTCGCTTCTGTCATAAATGTTGTCAGTTCAACTTCATTATCTACACTCGTTACACAATTGTCCACGTAAAAGCTGCGTAACAATTTGGACACCACATTCTGGTCAGACGATTCCTTATCCACAAATTTTTGTAAATGGAATCTTATAACTGCTCCCAACAAAAAAGGACTGCTCGATACTCCGAAAACAACTCGTGCATGTCTCCATTCAACCATCTCTGTCGCTCGTGGATCGGACCACCAAAGAAACTTCAAATAATTTCGATCCCTTTTAGCGACACTTATCTGCAAAAATGCCTTTTGTATATCAGATATTACTCCAAAATTCCTTTTTCTAAAATCCAAAAGTATTTTGGGAATCAATTCTATCAAATTCGATCCGGTTTCTAAACATAAGTTTAGGGAATTTGAGTTATCAGTTTTCGCCGATGCATTGAATACTGGTCGCAATTTAGTGGTGCTATCTTCTTTTACTACGTGCCGATGTGCCAGATAGTGTCCTTCTTGATTGAGACATTCTTTTGGAACAAGCTCAATTATCCCTTCTTTGGACCATTCTTGCAAAACGTTGTGATAGTCCAACAAGCGATTTTCCAATTGTAACTTTTTTGTAAGCGAAAATAATCTTCTCTCTGCATGTCTTCTATTGAACGACAGCGGTAAATGTTCTTCAGTCCAAGGGAGTTCTATCTCATAGCGGCCTTCTTCATTTACTGTCACTGTCTCTAGAAACCGCTCTACAACTTCCTTTTCTCGCGTCTCCTTTGATTTCTGACTTGCCAAGTCCTTTATACCAATAGCCTCAAGATCCCAAAAGTTAGTAATATCACGATCTTGAATTAACAGAGAAATCACATTTAAAGTTATATCATTTCGTTTGGAAGTAGTAACAGGTAATTTTCCCATTAATGTCCATCCCAATAAAGTCTCTAGTGCTACGAGCCCATTGTCTAATTGCACACGCTGTCCAGTCAACAAATTTACCAGCGATGTCAGCTCCAATTAAAATACTAATCTGTTCTACGGATGAGCCAACATCTGATAGAAAAATACCTTGTTTTTCCAATACCTGCATGTTCGACATAAATTTAACAGCGGGAATTTTATCACAAATATTCTCTTGACTTTTGGCTTCAAAAGTACAAGCGTAACTACCATCGACACTACGTAAATGTAGTCGGTACACATGATGTTTTTGAGGTCGTGTCTTAACTCCACCGAAAAGAGTGTGTGTAATTTCTTCCTCTCGTTCTGAATGATAACCCATAGTAACCGCATCCGCTTCGCGTATATAGGAATTTTGGGACCCAGTGTCAATTACGGCGCGCACTATCTGTTCCCGTTTACCTTGAAGAAGTGTCACTGTCAATGTCATTAAACAAACTTCAGGAACATTTAAAAAATAAGCCAGATTCTGTTCTATTGTAGTAGCTTTTTCCTTCTCAGCTTTCGGAGGTTGATCTGTCGATTTATTATTCGCCAGGCTTCTACACATAACCATGACGTGACGTTTAGAACACCATTGACACTTAAGCTGGACCCTGCACCGTCGAAAACTATGGCCTTGTTTCAAGCAATTAAAACAGCAATTCTTATCTCGAGCTACCTTTTGACGTTCATCCAAATTCATAGACCGAGCTTTGTCGCAGTCAGCGCTAGAATGATCACCATTACAAAAGATACAAATCTCATCTTTTGATTTTGTTGTCAAAAGACCCATTGCCGTTGGAACAATCTTTTGTTCTTTCTTGGATTTGTCAGCTTCACTCGCCTTCATTTTCTCTGAGGACCTCTCGCTTTTGTTCAACAAGCCAAAACCATCAGTGGCTAGCCGTATTTTTTCCTCAGCTTCTACTTCGGTACCGATAAACTGCATTAACGCTTCGAGTTTCTCTTTGCAGTCTTTTGCTTGTCTTGACTCCGTTGTACGTTGCCACGTTCTTAACAATTCCTCAGGTAACGCAGATTCTACCAATGGATATAACATAGCAGCACATTTATCTGTAGTAACTCCCAATGTTGCTAACGCCTGCATATGTGACTCAAGTTTATCATACAAGCTACCTAACGCATCGCGGTTAATGCCCCGTTTGGCATTCTGCAAAACTAGTGTTAACAGTTCGCGAATATACACTTCCACTAACAAATCTTCACGTCCAAAGCGATTTTTTAAACTGTCTACAGCTTTTGCGTAATTATCACCAGTAGGTGGAAAGCGTGCAATTAACTCAGCAGCTCTCGAACCGGGAACCATCGCCGCAATTAAATATTCAAATTTGTCTTCGGTAGACATTTGTGCGTCACGATCGATTTTTTGAAATTGTCCCCAGAACCGTAACCACTCGCGAGTAGAACCACTAAACTTTATCAAGTTAATAACCGGTAGTTTCATTTTCTTGGCTGTAACCGGTATATTAACTACGCCTGTTGTCGTTCCTCCAGGAGTAGATTGCACTGATGCAGAACTGGGTGAAGGCTCAAGTAGTTGCAATGCCTCTTCTACCGCATATTTACCCGTTAAAAATTTACGGGTGTACTTTTCTGCTTCATCCATATCTACGGTTAAATTTTCCTGCGAAATTTCTTCATCAGCTGACATTCGGCAGTGTAATCCCTCAGTTGTCTTTACTAACGTCTCATATCTCTCCTGTAATAATTGCCAAGATATTTTCACTTCAACTACCTTAGTACTATCTCCAGCTAAAAGAATCTCTAATGCGTTGTACGCTTTCGTAAACGCCTGCCGGGAAGAAGTACGAAGTTTTTTAAGCTGTTCCATATCCAGTTGCTCCATTTTTCAAAAACGTTTTCTCAGAACAAAACTCACGCAAAAAATGTCCTGTCACCGGTCGCCAAATGTTATAATTATGCTCTTATTGAGCACTCAAATAAAGCAATGTTAAGGATCTCTTTATATTTTGACAAAATTTCAAAATTATTTATTAGAACATCTTTTTTTTTATAAAACAATATGCCAACTTAATTACTATATAAATGTATGGCACGATATGAACTATGTAACACATTGTAATGCGGACATATTGAAGGAATGATATTTTCAACAGAATTATATAGAGCACACACTGCAAATGCTGCTCTTCGATGCTTATTGGAAACAAATTTCCTGTAATTGCATAATGGGGACTATGTTATAACTTCGTTCTCTGTATTTAACTCCTGTTTGCTACGTTTAAACAACTTCTTCCAAGACCGTCTCCGCGTACACTTGATAAATAAAATAATAAATATCTATCGAACACACAAAGTCTTTGCAGAGGCAGGTATATTAAGAAATTTACAGCGGAACGTATAACACCGAAAATAGTCCGCTTGCGTTTAAAATATTTCGTCATTGACAAATTAACTGGCAATTTTTCACACAAAGAGTTAGATAAACATCAGGGAAATCACGTCCACTAATTACAAACTTTAAAGCAATCTGGCACTAATTGTTGTCACTGTCAATAGTTTAAAATAAAACGATCACGTCTTCTCGCGTTTAAACCTTGGCACCTGTGTTCGCAGAGGATAGCGAAAATAAAACATAAATTTAACTAAGTGTCAAGATATTATTAGGGATAGCAGTTACTATAATCATTTAATTAGGTACCTACTTACGGTTTATTTTTTATACTTAACCAATCAGAGTTTAATAATTAATTAATTAGCCACAGCTTCTTCAACGACTTTCTGAATCTTCACTTCTACATAATATAGTCTTTTAAATGGATTTGTATTCTAGTTGTATAGTAACAGAATGGTACGTCACCATACAATCGAACAAAGTTTTTTACTTCAAATCTTTTCTTTTCACATTCAAACTGCTTTGGATAATTACCGAAAGATAGCGTAATATACCTCCAGGACTAAAGTGTGTGATTTAATCCTTCGGAGGACTTTGTTATTGGTAAACAATATACTATTTTATTGCATAAGGAAGTACCAAAAAACAAGTATTAATCTTGAATTCGTTCATATGGCAATCCAGTATGATGCTGGCAGAGGCTAGGTTCGACTTAATTGGGTGGGTGCATTCCTATATCCATACCAGCTGAGTGAAGTTTCACTCAAAGCCACGTTCGTGTTCGGACCGATGTGGGATACATTTTATGACACGTTAAGTATTAATAAATAATATGTAAACAGAGCTACTTCTCTATTTATCTACCTATTTATCTATTATCCCTCTCTTGTGCTGGGCCCATTCCATCTCCGCCACAGATGAAAAATTCACGTCAACCCAGGTTCGAACACCCGACCTCCGGATTTATAGCCCAATGCTCTACCACTGAGCTATAAAGCCGGTTCTCAGTCAACATCAAGCGCAGTATGTTCTCCTTGGCTCAAAAGGTGTTTGATACGGTGGGATTCGCTTGTACTGCAACCACACCTAAGTTTTGTAGCAGGGAAAAGTCCATATAGCACCAATGAAAAAGACCACGATCCCAAGATTGAGCCTATTGGCTGCTGTGATGCTGACAACAGCAGTGAAGAAAGATTTAGCCGAAAGTGTAAAATGTATTTTTCGGTCGGACTCCTCTACTGTATGAAAATTGAAGACCCTTTGTCTGTAATCCTAGCAACGAAATCAGAAATGCAGTAGTAGTGGAGGAATGGAGACACGTCCCAGGAGTTTTGAACCCTGCTGACCTCCCTTCTCGAGGGTATTCGCCCAAGCAATTGTTCGAGTTGCTGCCACAGAAAAATCTTACTTTTGATGAAGAAGAGGAAGCAAGTTAGTGCGGGTGACGGGTGTGAATGAAAGCAGAGGATCCGATTCGTCAAAATCCATTGTGATCAAAAGTGAGTGAATGGTAAAAATGCCAAAGAGGTTCTTATAAGTAACTGTTTGTTGCCTTGTTGTTAATTGTATCGTGTCTCGGGTGGGAGAATGTCAAGAATTTGTAAGTTTGGATGGTGTTTTTGATAGCCTTAGTTGCAACGAAGTGCGCGTTGTTATTTTTAGCGTAAACAACGAAGTTGAAGTGACACTTATGTGCTCGTGTTTCCGTCTGTCCGTCCGTCCGTTCCATCGAGATCTCGGCCCCTGGGCCACCTACAGACTTCGGGTTTTCGCTAATTGATAACTGTTATGATCTATATTTGCCCATTTCAATCAGTTTTATTTAACTCCATATTTTGCGCAGACTGCGCAATGCCAACTTTCTTATTTATGGAGATATTTCTTTGAAATTTCAACCACAGATGCTTTTCGTAAAGGCAAACATTTCGCGCATAGTAAAAATTATGTGTGGGCATGCGCAGTGACTGTTCTAAATATTGTAATATAAACAACAATTAAAATTCACAACTTTATTTCACTATTTCATTTTTCTATATTCTATAAATGAGAAATTTGTATCACTTACATTTAAATTTTAAAAAAATTAGTATAAGTAGTCAGTATTAGTACCTACTACATTTACAAGTATGTAATATTTAAATATAATAGTAAATACACTATGGGGTGCACATGATCACCACATTTAACACATTCTTATCAGCGTACAATTGAAAGATTCACTAGTGTTACAGTTGCGTTACGCGACAATACCCACGAGTGAGTTTTGAAACATTTTTTTAAGTTAGACAAGTTTTAGGTATATCTCTGTAATAGGTTTGTGCTTGCCCATTGAAGTACCGTCTATGTGAAGGTGATATTTGGGAAATTAACCGACGTATTAGACAGTACGTAACAGAGGGAGAGCTTGACCGGCCATAAATTGTTCCATATAGTACAGTGACTTTTTTTAAAGACTGATGGCCATATGATTTTACATGTTAATTTTTCAACGCCATGTTACTCTTTATTTTTGTAAAAATTGCAAAGCCTAGCGCAGTTATTTTCTTCAGTATTAAAATTTTCTAGTCTTCATTCCTAAACGAGCTCATTGTATAATTCATACCTATGCATATGTTACCGGCAATATACGTACACATTCTGAAAAATGTATTCGCATTAGTTTCCCATGCCTATATAATAATCGATCCAGTTAGATGATGAAAAGGGAGTTCTTAATCGGTCAATCAACGAATATTGTGATTAAACGCCGCTCTGCGCCGTACAGACGGTACGATTTGTCGTATACAACTTTATAGTAGAACGACACACACTTTTTTCAAAATATCTGATGTGACGAGTACAATTCCTTGTACTTTCTCAGTAACCCTTAATAACCAGAGTGACGTTTAATTTTATTTGCATAGTCAGACTTTATGTTTTACAAGCAACTATTGCATTCCAGGTGAACTTCGTACCGCCTTTGGGAAATCCCGTTTTTTCCCGTACCCCCTTCTAGTTTTCTCACTTTCCCGTAGGAACTTCGGAAGGATTTTTCGGAGTAGGTACACCTTAACGCTTTCATAGAAAGCTTCATTTTATTTTCGAATGTTGTCATTAGTTTTCTTATTTACGTTTGTAATCATTTTCTTTACATTTTTCTTGATATTTTAATAGTTATTCTACTATTCGGGTCGGAGACGAATCCAACAAATAAATGATCATGTAAATCGGTCCAGCTGTTCTTGAGTTACAAGTAGGGTACCTAACATACACGACTTTGTTTTATATGTATACCTATACCTAAACATTCTCCCCAAAAATCTTTAGTCATTAATAAAGGTAAGTATAGAACTACACAAAATATGGACTCGTGTTTCCTACAGGTCAAGTCGTACCATATAAAGTTTGTCAGATATCCCAAAATACACAATGTTGCATCCTGGTGCGGCGAAACCGCATTTAAAAACGTGTGATATCATCCCGTCAAACCGCATCCATTTTATCGGGAGCGGTTAAAACGCATAGTGTGACACCACACTTAGGTGTAGTTAAACGTGCCTCTTAAAACGTCAAATACGACA
This sequence comes from Photinus pyralis, assembly GCF_008802855.1. NCBI lineage: Eukaryota > Metazoa > Arthropoda > Insecta > Coleoptera > Lampyridae > Photinus > Photinus pyralis. The sequence continues at coordinate 6,518,015 of NW_022170596.1, forward strand.
AACGTCAGACCCTCTCGCAAGGTTGCCGGCTCCCTTCCACGTGATTGGTTGTAGGTTTGTGACGTATTTAGACTGAAGCGTTTCAAATTATTCTGCATGGGTTTATTTTACTCGCAAATAAAAATTGAGGACACACGGGTCTTTGTGAATCGGTCAAGTAACAAGGTTTGAGTTTAAACACAAAAAAATGTGAACTTATGTGTTGTGGTTCCAAAACTATGTGTCAAAAAGCCTTAACATTAGTGACAACACGTGTTTTGATAAGTATGACACCGTTATACCCTTTCACCCTACAGTAAAAAAATCTGATGGGTATCTTCCTTGATCAACATCTATCATTTGAATCTCATATCACCAAAAAGTGTAGCCAAGGATACGCCAAATTTTCCTACATGTATAAATTTAAAGACCTTCTACCTGTAAAAACAAAATGGAACTTGATGAATACCTTAGTTTTAAGTAATCTGGATTATTGTTCTAGCGCGTATTTTCCGTTATTGACTGCTAAATTAAAACATAAATTGCAAGTTCTGCAAAATTGTTGCTTATAAAATTAGTAAATAGGACCATATAACACCCCATTATGTTAGCTTAGGAGATCTTAAGCTAGAACATCGCTTCTATCTCATGTATATACTTGCACTATATTTATACTATATAATCAATTCCCTTAGACCAACTTATCTATTCGTATTACTGCAAACTAGACAAGAATTACACACACGTGATCTAAGACATGTTCAACGCTACAATATACCAGCTCATGTAAGCCAAAAATTTGAAAGTTCATTTGAATACATAGCATCAAACGTATTGAATAGTAATATGAATGATTTACTCATTTAGGAGAACTATGAAGAAGAAGCTGTTATGTTTGCAGTCACAACAAATGTCTGTTATTTATTTTTAAGAACAATGTATAATTATAGCACTCTAATTAATTAATTTTACACTTTTTCGACCTCTTATAGGGTGAGATTGCAAGCCGGCTTGCCGATATCTTGTCCCTTTTAAATAGAATTTTGTATTTTAGTGACTATTCAATTCATCTAACATTTGTCACATTTCAACCAGTGAAATGTCTCGATTTCAAATTGCTGCGCCAATGGGAACGAATTATAGTGATAATTGCACGTGTGGCATTTCAGCGATAATTTCACGTGTGGTATTTCAGCGACAATTCTATGCGATTATTCAATGACATTTGTCAAACTTCCACCAGTGAAATGACGCGAAATTTTGTCGTATTAACCGGAACATTCTTCTTAGTTTGTTAATCAATTTCGACAACAGACTTATCACCACATCTTTTAATTTAATCACTCATAACGAATTAGCTTGGAGCACAAAAGTTCGAATAGAATCAATAGCAAAATGAAAAGCAACTTCCCCAGAACAAAAAACGCAACTTCCATAATTTATTTTGACATTTATTGTTGTCATGGAAATACATTCGCGTGGGTAATTATGCTTAATTTTTCGTTTGATTCATTTAATAGTCGTCCGAATACCATTCGTAGTCGAAGTATTTGTAGATTATTTTTGAGCTGCTGCTCCACTCATGCTAGTTACGCTTTTTAATACCACTCGCGCAAGCGCTCGTGGTATTAATCAGCGTAACTAGCATTCGTGACAGCACCTCAAAAATATTCGACAATACTTCGACTACTTATGGTATTATATATGATTATTTTAGTTTGGAAGCTCTCCTTTTTGTTTTATATTCTATTTAATAAATATCTATTCTTATTTATTTTTAATGTAACTACTTTGTAGATCAGAAATAAAAAATGAACCCGGGATGCTCCCATTGTAACACGAAATTTCGACATGGTTACATTCAAATATATTTTTTTCTATTTCGATTTTTAAATGTTCTTATTAACGCACTGTTTTCCGCTCAAAACAGTGCGTTAATGAGACCTATTAACGCACCGTTTTTAAGTTGGTATTAAAGAGGAAAACCTAAATTCACTACCCTATTTGACATTCGATTGTATTTATTTACAAATTAGGGTTATGTTTTGATATACAGAAAGACAAGATTCCTTTTCTATTTGATTAAAAGCGAGACTTGTAAGGCTGATAAAGTGTTAATCAAATTACAAGAACAATATGAAAAAACCACTTATTACTTTCTCCCAAAACTCAAAAGGGAATTAAATATTACGGTATGTAGCGTAAGAACCGAGATATCAACAATGTGGAGCTTTGAGGTAAATTTTTACATTAATGATTAATGCCTCTTTTTGTAGCACGCTCAACATCTACGTGCAATCTGTGACCAATGATTACTAGTACGAATAGTGTACCTATCTTCCAAAAAAGACCTACAGGTTATAAAGGAGATTTCGAATGGGGAAAGGATGACAACGAGGATACCTTCGGAACACATTAAACAATATTTTAAAGAAACAGCTTATTGCTTTTAGCACTTGTTCTGCGTTATTCATATCGTGAGCCTGATTTGTGTAGTATCGTTATGCTCCAAGAGGAAGTGACAATCCGAAGCCGAACCCGTCGTAATGAGTGACACGTATCACGTAACAACAACCCACTAAGGACCGATCTGTTAGTGACCGTTAATGGCAAATCGCGAAAGGAAACCTTTGTTTTTCTTTTTATGTCAGTCACCAATATAAGTAGAAGCAGAGTCATACGGGCGAAATCTGTTAGGTGTTAGCTTTGTCGTTAATCGACAGTGACACGACTGAATTTCACATAACTTATATAAAAGGACGAAGGACTGTATTTTGCCTTTATGAATTGTTCCACAGTTAATGTAGGTACTAATTTCTGCAGTTTATTAATTAAAACAAAATTGATGAGAGTGTATTTATTTAAGTGAAATATTAAAGGACGTCGTACTGCCAACTTAATACAACCTGCACTAATACAACTTCTATATCAAAATTCCCTAGTTACAAAAAGTTACTATAACATCATTTTGATAAAAATTTCTCAAAAATATCTTCTCAATAGAAAAAATAGTATAAGAAACTTGTTTCATAAGACGCCCCATCGCACTCGTTCATTAGAAAACTCGCCGCGAGCGGCTCGTTTTCTAAACTTGAACTCGTGCGTTAAACGCGCCACTTATGAAACTTGTTTCTTAATATACTATTAAATACCTATTTCAATAAATCAACTAAATCCTATATGGTTCAGGGGCAACACGAAACCGATTGTAAAGTTTCAAATAGCTGAAACAAATAACTTCTATTTTTAGCCCAAAATCTTAAAACTTACCTAGATTCACAATTTGAAAATAAATTACCTATGGCTTAAAGTTTCGACTTACTTACAGGCAAAAATTTTACCAAAATCTATTTAAAGATATTTCATGTGAGCCTTATTGTACATGGCTGCATACCTTCAATTAACTACTTATTTTGCACACTCTTCTTACTGATCACTCTTCCAATAAAAAGTCATATGCTATACCCCTATAGGTACCTATCTAGGTACTATTGTCGTTCACTTAAAGAAGAATCACAGCAGAATGGTATAGGTATACCTACCTAGGTACCTATACTTACAACTTTTTTTGGTTATAGCGACCTGTTCGCATTTTTTTTCAATAGGTAGGTATACCTACTTATCTTTGTCTCTAAAAAATGATCACATCTATAATCACGGTTTTCTGTTACAGTTCGATTAAAATACCAAATCAATTTTCAAAACAGTGCTTTGGAAACGGTGAATTAGGTAGGTACAAAATTTGGAAAACCGAAATAAAATTAATAGGTACCTATTACCTATACCAACTGCACATAAAGAAGTATGTAATTTATTACATGCACCTGAACTTTTGCTATATTTTATTCGAAACGCAATGAATGGAATCTTATATATTCTGTAATCAGAAAAATACATTCAAATTTCTGTTTAAAAAGTTAGTTACGAGGTTAATTTTTTTGAAATAAATTCTACGTACAAAATCATTAGTTTTATTCACCACCAATAGGAGTTTCAATTGTAATTTCGTAATTTCCGATTATTGGCTTCCCTAATTATTTTATGGATAAACCCTATTTAGGTTTTTTGAAGAAAAAAAAATTAGGAACCCATGTACATATACTATAGGTTTTCATTTTTTGAATTTTAAAACCAAAAAAATTGGATAACTGAAAACCGGAAAATCAGGGATGCCGTGGCAGTTTACGATCAAACAAAGCTGAACGACGCACTTATGACTTAGGTACTTGACGAGCGCTATTTCCAGAATACAACCACTTTACCATTCTATAGTTGCATATAGGTTGTAGATAATAGAATTTAATAATTACTTGTACTTATAGGTATAGTAGGTAAATATAATAAACGTGAAACTAATGGCAAATGTCCTATTTGTTTGATTTGATAATTCCATGGGATTCCCGAATTTTTAAAGGCGACAGTTTTTTATTTCTAAATTTTTTCTGTTTCTGAGTTTATTAAAAAAAAACTATAGTAGGTACAATGCGATCAAAAATGAGTTGCTGTCGAGTCACCTTTGGAATTTATGTTTACATGGGAAATCGTACTTAACTTGAACTTCCAAAGGCGACTCGACATCAACTCATTTTTGATCGCCCGTTATACCTATGTAGGTACCTACGGATTCGTATTTTTTTTGTCTACAAAAAAACCTATAAATATACTTGATATCTCTACAATAATCGGAAGTTAAAACATTACTATTGAAATTCCTATGATGAGTTGATAAGTCACAACCCGGTAGGTAGGTAATGAAAACAGAATAAGTTCGCATAAAGATGCTTTCACTTCGGCTTTTATAACTTTATAAATTTTGTTGGAAACTAACATCTTAGCTCTTGAGATATTGGATATGGCAAGGGAGCCGAGGCGCGGAAAATGGTCACCCTGTATAAGTAGATATACCTACTTAGGTAGTTATTTATCCGTGCGTTTTTTTTCCAAAAAACAAAACATCGCGTTAAATTCGGTACATTTGTTTTCGAGATCGAGACTATCGGAAAAAGTAAGTACCTATATTACTTTCTTAGTAGTGGTCATGGGGTATAATTTTATTGTACCTACACCGTGGTAGTGCTATAGATATACCTAGATATAGGGTGTACTTGTTACTATAATTACTTAAAGCGCTATTTATTCACAAGGATGCAAGATTGATTTACGTGTAGGTACCAATTTTTAATTTTTTGCATGTTTCGCAGTTCTATATTATGAATTAGGTAGAAGTGTACCTCTATTTCTATAATCCCAACCGTAAAATTTACAAAGGAGTTTGAGTACCTATCTCTACCAATAGCATGTAACTGTTGATCCTAACTGCGGTACATTCCTTATCTAAACTTCACAGAAAATGTGAAGACAAAATAAATGTGTCTTCATTCGTCAGCAGTATTTCTCTTTCTGATAAAAATGCATTTAACTGCCTTGACTCGACTAATACTTAATCGGTGTAAATAAGGGTTGTAATATGATAAAGTTTACATACCTTCTCTGCCTTTCGGCGTCACAACTCGAAACGCACTGCTGTTTGCCGGCGGACTGGAGGGCGCCGAATTTGATACGTTTAAAGGGCTTCTAGAATCTTCACCAAGACGCACACCTGTGTTACTATAATCTAAAGGCATTGCCGTATGAGCTGCACTAAGTTCTAATGTCATTGTCGCACTTTCTGTTAGAACAGACGTTCGGGTTTATTATGCTCTCATCAAATGAACAGTTTGATTTTCGTTCAAGACCAATCTTTCGAATTTTTAACGAACGGGAATTTAGGTAATGGGTCCTCTGGCATTTTTTTTATTAACAGAACGCGTCGTGAAAACGAAAGCCCACTGAATTTTTCATGTTTGACGGCCAGCCACCTGAGTAATTAACACGTGTCTGAAAAACATGTCTTGTTTTCGGATGACCAAAACGCGTGTAAGCTAAAATTCAACCGACAAGCTACTGTTTGATCAGCGAACGTTCAGGATAAAGTCTGAAAGTTTCATTGTCGAACCGCCCCCGTTCGCGATTCTCGTCTCTATGGCCCCGTTAGTAGGAAGAAGGGGCGGACGTTTTATATCCCCAACTCCACCTTTTAAGATAAGTGTGCAGAGATACAGGCACTGTTAACTTTCCAATCTATATTAATCTGTGATAAGATTATAATAATTACACCCGTGTCCCTATACCGAAAAACTGTCGGTTTTAATTTCTGCCCGAATGAGAAAATACGCGATACCGAGAGTTTGCTCCCGAAGTAAAGGAATGAGATTAGAACGCCAATGAAAGTTAATATTTTTCCTGTGACTGTAGATTTTGTAGAAATTAAGAACAAATTACGATTAAAGTTTAGTAGTCAGATTGACATTTGATTAACCATGTTTTGAGTTTATTCGCTACATGGAATGAATTTCTGGTAGGGATAGAAAGTTGTCGGTTGGTTTGAATTTTATACACGCCTCTTTCAGAACCGCGTAGATATTTGAATTCAAGGTTTCAGGAATTGACAACCATGAAAATACTTATCTGTTTGGAAAACTATTAGCTGAAAGAATGTACCTAGCTAGAGTCTACACCTATATCATACATCCAATCCAAGTTTCTAACTGCTATATACCTCCACATTCAAACATATTAAGTATATAATTTCACTTATATAGGTGTAAGTACCTACTTATGATAACCAATTACATAAATTGCTACCAATAGACAACCATACGGTAAAATGATCTGCCACAAGCCCATTGTTGTATAATTAATTTGAAATTCTAAACTGACGCAGTTGTATTTTAACCATATAAGCGACCACCTAAGTATACAACCAGTGGCGGATTTAAATTTTTTGCGCCCCTAGGCACACCGAAAGATATGCGCCCCAAAATAATCTTTAAATTGCAATAAATTTTGAGATGGTAATAAAAATCAAATTATAACTTGAAATTTTTAAAACTAATATTAAAAGAAATACAGTATACGTAAGATTAAGTTTTCACACACGTCAAAACTTGCATTGTCGATTATCGTTCTTACAGTTTGTTTAATCTATATCTACCAATCCAATTTATTTCATAATTTTCATTAAAGATTTTTTCCATTTGTATAGGGGACTTATTTTAAAACTTAAAATGTTACCTAAAATAAATATAGTGCAAAAAAATGCCGCCCTGTAAAGCTGCCGCCCCTAGACACGTGCCTAGTGTGCCTGTATGTAAATCCGCCACTGTATACAACGAAACAAAACGCAAATATGAAAATAAAGAATTTATTGTAAAAATCATTATTTATTAGGTATACTACCATATTTTTTAGTTAATTGTTAAACTGCACTAAGTATACCTAATACTTAAGTATATAGGTACTAAAAATTTCTGCTTCGAGAAAAAAATTTTTGGGTTAATTTCGGTCTTATACCACATTGTTTAAATACTTATTTAAATAATGGTTATATCTATATACCTACTCGGCGTTAATACCTATATATAAACTGACATATTGCTGTAAAGTGTAAAGTAGATACAATGAGGATAGGTAGGTACTAGGTATCACCATTGAATAAAAACACTATTTTTATTCAATGGTATCACAGATTTAAAAGTATAGGTATTTAAATCTGTGGTACTATGTTGTGACTTCCTATAACTACCTATTTAGTCTCTATCTACAATTAAAAGTGACGTAGTGATTTCTTTTAACAGAAGAAAAGTTTAAATTTGACCGTTCGACGTATGTTAGTATACCTAGATTATTTCATGATTAGCAACACTGCAGAGTCACGGCCTTCTAAGTTTTATGATAGGTAGATAACTGATGCGATATTCAATTTTTCATACTGAGCGCATATCTACCTATACCTACTTTTTGAAAAAAATGACGAATTGCGGCTAAACGACTCATTTTAGATATGTTGTGAATAGGATAGTCACACTAAATTTGACCAAGGAATTGAAATATGCAATAATATACCTACAGGATCCTATTTAAAAAATGCATATAACTTTGATGTAAATCGCCCTGTACCTCTATACCTATTGCAATTATGGTATACCATAATTGCAATTTCTTTGAAAATATTTTTAGGTTGTTTGGTTCAAATGAAGGTGTACCAGCCAATAAAGAAAGTTTCTATAATTCGAATTAGCAGCATCGTCGTTGAAGTATTAAACATCACATTTCGTCATTTACCTATGACTTTTTCAAATGTGTTGGCATATACTTACAGAGGGTGAGTTTTTTTCCAATGTTTAGTATGGGGATCTCGTAAACCGTAAGATATACAAAGTCGCTTAAATGGGCAAACAATTGCAAAATTTTATGTATACTGATTAGGTATCTAAGTTTCCCTTTCAGAGTTTCTTGTAGCTCTACAAACAACGAAGTTATATGGTAAAAAAACCGAAAAATGTCATTTTCAAAAATTAGCTGATGGCGTTTATTTATTTTCAAAGTTATCAAAAATAGTATATTAAGATACAAGTGTAGGTATAATCAAGTTTTTAAAGCACGCGCAACGAGTTTAAGGGCACGACGCAAAGCGGAGTGCCTTTAACGTTGCAAGTGCTTTAAAGACCAATTATACACGTGTATCTTATAGTATTTTTTATTATACCTGCAGTATAATTTAAAAATAGGAAATACAATGAAGTCATATTGACGTTATACTCGAATACATGTCTAATTAAGTGGGCTGGGTGTTCGTAATTTCACGATTGCCATGGAAATGTCACTTGACGTTTGCTTATAAAAATCATCGTCTTTGTGAATTAAACGATTTCCGTTGAAAAAGATAATACACCGTCCATTAAATCGATTGTTGTAAAATCTAAACAAACGTTGGTAGGTAAAATCCAACTCCAGTAAAGCCTATTATAAAGAATATGAAAAGTTGTTTCCATGGATGAATAGGAAGTTACTTACGAATACAGTCTTAAATGCATCCATAATGCTGGCATATATGAAGGAAATGTCAAAGGTATTTAAATCTTCTATATTTTGGTGCATTCATTCAAAACTTTAAAGCAATGCTGCGATTAAAAAGTGGAACAGATTTGGAAGCATACCCTAAATTACGCGCGTTTGTGAAAGCTTCAACCAAAGGATAGGTACAAAAGCCAAAGAAATGTTCTGCATTTACAGAAAGCGACCTAAGAGGATTTTTTATTTCATCCAGATGACAGTTTCAAAAGTCATACTTGAAGTACCGTTACTTAGCAACTTTAAAGCACGTGTGTTTTAAAGGCCCTTTTTCGCACGCATTTGAGTGTTTAAAACGGAGATTGTGATTCAGGTATAATAAAAATAGTTTTAACAACCCCTTAGTAATTCTCTCTCTCTCTCTCTTTTTCAAATGGTGCTAAAATAAAATTTTTATCACTTGTGAGTTTCAAGTCACATCACCTAACACATCTTTCAAATTCAAAACAAAAAAAAAGGTAAGTTGCTAGCTCTGAATCGCCAAACGCAACTAGAAGTGAGTGCGCTTATTTTTTATTATTTTGGAGAGAGATGGGGAGATTTTGGGGGAAGTGTGACAAAATCTCTTTTCGGACTAAACGGTTGAACCGATTTACTTGAACCAAATTTTCTACACATATTCTTATAGAATCGCGCATGCGTATGTGGGGTTGGTGTTAGGTACCTGTGCTAGCCACAGCAAATTTTTTGAAATAATTGTTTGATATTATTTATTCCAGTCTGAATTGAATACGTATTCATAGCTAACAAAAGAGGAAAGCGTCCGTCGGGTCAGCTAGTTATTAATGAATTTTAAAATAATAGCGTTTATTCTCAAATTAGATAACCCGGAAACGATTGAATTTAGGTACATTATGCTTATTGCAAATTTTGCTTAAAATTGAGAGAAGAATTGAAATATTGAATAATATACAGGGTGTTCCATTTAAAAACACAATTTTTCTGTGCCGCGCCCGTATGAGTACCTAACCCTGTATAACTAAAATTATTACTGCCTAGTCGACATTGAAGAACCGCAAATACCTACTATATGTATAAAACATATTTCGATATTTTGTATATTTTCGCCGATAATCGGCCGTATCCAGACTTATCAGCGACCCTGTATGTCAACACATTTGAAAAAGTCATAAATGACGAAACGTCATCTTTAACACTTGAACGACGATGCTGCTGCATTCGATTTGAAATCCTTTTTGACTGTACATCTTCATTTGGACCAAATACTTCTTCCAGCCGTCTCCAACTACAGTACATAACATTTTTAGGTTGTAGCCTTAAGAGTTCTTCAACATCCCTCCTCAAGGCGATGACCTTGATCTAGAATCCAAGACCATAACCTTGATCCAGGATTCAAGACCATGACATTGGACCAAATTTGAAGGTCACGGCCCGAGGAAATCTCGAAGCAATGACCTTGAAAAATTCCAGAATCGCGACCTTGAGAAATTCCGAGGCAATGAGCTAGGAAAATCTCAGCGCCAGGACCTGGGGACATTCCGAGGTAATGACCTTGGGTAATCCGAGGATCACAAGCTTGTGGAAATCTCAAGATCATGTCCTTGTTAAGCAAGCAGGAAAATCTCGAAGGTATTGACCTTGTGACAATCTGGGAAATTCCAAGGCCATGACGTGCCGTAACGGAAGGGAGTGTCCCAAGGTCAACTTGCATGGAAAAGTGTACATTGCTGCTTTGTCTTATGGTTCGCCGTTATCATTTGCAAGGGGTGTAATGTAAAACGCAGGTTCTGTAATGTAAAATTATTCAAGATTGCTGATTTTTGTTTGGAAGGCCCGTGGAATTTTTGTTGGAAAAAGTTACTATAGGGTCCTCGGGGGAGGTACTACAGGTTAAAATCGGAAAACAGATCCCTGGTAACCTCTGCGTGGTAGCTCTGGTAGATACAGTGTTGCAGGAGGCATTCGATTCAAGCGCAGTGAGACTCAATTCCACAAAAATTGATATTAACAATAACATCCACATTTTTAGGCCCATGTGGGTTCGGTGGCGCAAGAATTGTATTTGTCGAAAATGGTAGTGGCTTTTGTAGTATACATGCGATATTTTATTGTAGTGATGTGGGTTCTCTATGTATCTACCCTTTGGCGACACTTGGAGACTTCCATCCTCCATGCTTCTTTAATTGAACTTGGTGCAACGGTTTCCTATATGTACAGGAGAAGGAAGTAAAAAAGCCGACTGTGTTTCATCGAAAAACGCTTGCGGTTGTTTTGATACCTAAGAAAATTAACTGCACATAAACTCTAGACTGATTAGAAATAAATTAGTATTTATCGAATACTTTTACTCATTTGGGGTCTAAGGTTTTCAGTCTTCAATTTGATAGAAATGGCGGTTTACCGCCTAAAATTCCATACCAAATCCACTCCATTTCATACCGAAATTAAAAAGGCATCCATCAGCGACAATGGTTGAATGCCATCCTCCTATGCCTTTTTACATTTGAATATCAACTCCACTGTAAGCCAAAAACCAACAAACGTAGCAGAAGTTCTTCGTAGACAATAGCCAGATGTAACTGTTTGAATGGGCGTGTTGCTTGTAAAGCGAAGCTTCCATGTTTTTTTTGTAGACTGTATGTGGAACTGCTAAGCTTTTATACAAGAGGGATGGTGAAAGAATATCGACAATAATGATTAACGTGTTTATTGATTAAAAATACAAATAAAGTAAATTGCTCACATGTACTATACCTAAAATAGGAACAATTACGAAAGGAGTATGAGACTTACTTGTTGTTGTTTCGAAGTAGGTCTCCTTAGAAAAAGCGCAATATACAAACGAAGATTGTTGGTTGATTTAAACGATGAAGGCCATGCTTTGTTGCGACAAGAACGACAAAGTTTTGCGTTACAGACGCCCATAACGACGAAAGCTTTCACGGCGATGTACAAATTAAATTCGGCGAAATGACCTACTGCTTTTTAACAGTTACGTTCACTGTTGACGGTTGTATGACCTATGACGGCATCTTGTATTCGAATTGAATGTTGTTCGACGAGTGCGCATGTTAAATACGAATACTCATGCGCTGCACATAACAAGTGCGGGAATATTTACAGGGACAGGCGAAATAGTTATATACAGAGGGTGCTAAGACTAATTTATTTGAAGAAATTCATTCTTTGCAAATGTGATGATCCCAATTGGTCGAACACTCTCCATTTTTATAAAAGAAAAAGAATCTTCCGTGGTCAACATTAGCAGGACTACTTTATATAACCCGGTCGCATATTGCAATCTGCAGTCACCATAAATAAAGTCTATTTTTTTTGTCTTGGTATCATGTAGGCATAGAACAAAAAGGGCAACGTATAATTGCGGCCGCATTCATTTCGAAGCATTTTAACCACACGCTAGTTTTGTGAATTATAAGTCACCTGCAAATGGTTATGTATTCAATTCAATTAATCAATTGTAAATGAAAAGAAACTACCTTACAATACGGCCCAATTAGAACTTATTTAACAATAATTTTACACAATTTTATTAACTTTACTCAGCCATCCAGTTTCCAAGACTGACACATATATTCAGTGGTATCTTTACGCACGAGCACGATGGGCTTGTGCCCAGGGTCCCCGCGGGTTAAGGGGCCCCCGAGACGACACGAGTCTTAGATATATACTTAATTACAAATTGCAAATGTAACTAAAAGAAATTAGTAATAGTAGGTTTTCTTTGTCCATATTTGTAAATTCAAACTGTAGTTAACTTCCTTTAAAAACAACAAACAAGTTCCTACCTCTTTCAAGGTACACCGTACAGCCCCGTAAACGACCTGCAATTTCGGAAAAATTGCATATAGACCGAGAGATAACGATAGATTTTTGCGATGATTAGTAAACGTCTGTCACCACAATTTTCTCTTTACATGGGTTAGAACCGAGGTTAGAACTAACGTATATATCATACGTCTGTTGAGCGGTTAGTTCTTTTAGCATTGGAAATGCTTATGTTTTGTTTACGTTTGCGACACGAGCGAACTTGCAAGCGAGTGGAGCAGGTGATCCCGAGTGAATAAGGGTTATTTGTATTTTACATATGGCATACGGTTATCATTTCCAATATTTCCAATGGTTACATGGATTGCGAAATCTGTGAATTTTTTTATTTAATTTTTTTAATTTTGACCGCACAGCAAACTAAAGTTCACAGAATTGAAAGCGATCCATCTCCTATGTGGTGATGTCGTAATGAAACTACAAAACTCCTATAATCTTCACCACAAAATTTTTCTTTAAAATTTGTAAACAGCTGACAGGTATAAATATACGTTTCGGCAATGAGAATTATGCCAGTCAATTAATAAAAACGTCTAATGCTTATTATTACATTACAAACTGCCAGCTTGTAACGCTAAGTTTGAGTGGCGCTGATTTACAAACCCCACGTTAAATAAAGGGGATGCCTCAGCTAGCGGCTCAATTAAATTAAACCACACGAAACTATAATACTCAGGGTAGGGCGTTGGACTAACGATTTGACTTACCCCCTCAAACAATAAATGGGCGCCACCTTGTTCACTACTAGAGAAGGTCTTCGGTTCAACCTGAACAAGGAAGGTTGATACCACGGCAGGGCAATAAATACCCTGTAGGAACGAGCAATAATCCAAAACACTGGAGGTAACTTCAACGGTGATAGTATAATTTGTAACCAACAGTATTGCAATTACACATGCAAATAATCACAGAATCAATTTAAGGTACCCCAACACACAGTATAACAAGTAACAACAAATATGTATAAAATCAACTACTAAAGTAGATATATATATATAACAACTAATGACTAACCCACAGGTAATATCACATGCAAAAATTAGTGAGCGGCAACCGACGCGAAGCCCGTGGGTTAATTGCCCCACCCTTCCCAAATAGTAGTCTATCCGCAAACAAAATGGTCTTCCCACCCTTGCTTTTCCCTTTTTATAGTGAGGTCGGCAGTGGCCAAGCAGCCTGGATTAAACGGTGTTGCATAAATGGATAGTTCTAGGCATTAATTATAAGCTAAACACTTTAATGACGTGGTACGGGGTTGCTTAGTTAACAAGGCGGTATGAGTACTCATGCGCTTACAAATTCAACGGGATCCACAGCAGTATGACCCGTAAATGTACCAATTATTCCTATCCCCTTACTTTGTACCTCCGATCGGTAAAGTGCCCCAGATGCGAGCGTAACCCTTCGCTTAAGATTAACATAGGAGTGCCTATGCAATGGCAAATAGTACTAATATCGAAAGGCTAAGTTTATTTCACCGTTCTCCGGAAACGTGGCGGCTACGTGGTGTTCCTGCTCCCCTTAAGATTCTTCGTGTCGGTTGTCCACCCCCGTGGTTACAAATCTCAGGATATCCGGGAGCCCTCAGCTCGGGTAATAACCGCTACAATCGGCCTCTAGGTGGACAATCGGATGACAATAAGGTCCAGCAGTGGGAAACCAACCATGCGTGACCACAAGTTTGACATGAGATAATTACGTGCGATACAAAAAAAACAGGAAAAGTAAAACCCTAAAACAATGTCGGAATTAATACTGGTTTTTGGCCAAGATTTAAGCATACCTCTTAATTAAAAAGAGGGCTTTTTAAAACTCGTTAATTAACGAGATGCCTCGAGGTTATCGGCAATCAAAGCTCTGGCTTAGGTGATGCGAAGAACAGGTGCGTTATCTAAAAGAACAGCGTGGCTGTGACAATAGAAATGATACGCAGATGTTACTTACGTCAAGCAAATGTATTCAGATCCCGTAACGGTAAATGGATAAAATGGTCTAACAAACCAATCTCCAAAACATCGATTATTCATGGACTCGAAAATCCGCAATTCGGCGATATGTAACTATATTATGCCCATGAAAATTTTCCAAGACGCCATCACACCTGTTCGTTTTTAAAGCAAGCACCAATGAATGAAATATTCACCGCTTAATACGTGTCGGTGGAGTAACGCACATGCGCAAAAACATAGAAAATATTCCCAATTTGCAATATGCCAGTGGCGTAACCTAATATCGGCCTGTAAGAATCCGTAGCATAGAGAAAATGAACGGTGAGAAGAATTAAAACCGTTACAAGCTGTTTACAAATAAAAAAATTTTGTTTGTGGTGATAGGAGTTTTGTAGTTTTTTCAAACTAAAGGTTATTAATAAACATCTGCCATCAATTCTAAAATAATGGAGAGAAAAAATAATAGGGCGCTAGCACATTGACAGAGGTTTTTCGTTGTCTATTCGCTTGATAGCATATATTACGTAATTTTAAAAAATTGAAAAAAAAATTTTTATTGACAAAGAAAAGTATTAATTAATTGTATTAATGTTTTTGTTGTGTTGTCAAAATTTGAAAAATTACTTAAAAATAGAACTGACGCTTGACCACCCAACAGACGTATGATATTCGTTTATACGCTAGCTCTTGTTCTAATAGACCTAGATCGGGCGCAAGTGTGCATTAATATAAAAATATAAGCGGATTATAGAAAGAGCGACAGGAACGTTGTATAAGTTTTTTGTCGATATCCATATTTATTGATTTTAATGAGATCGTTTTTCTGAATTCCGTATCTTCCAAACAAAGTTGCCCCATATGCATTTTTGTGCCCAGGGCCCCCAATTGGTTAAAGACGACTCTGCATATATTATCATACACCCTGAAACGGCTTAGTCGTAAATATATTTTGACAGTTTTTTAATTATTCAATTTCTAGAAGCCTTGTAACGGAAGTTATAATGAAATCACACAATCTATTACAGTTATTCCAAAAAGACAAAAACTTAATCCCTAACTCAAATCAACCCCCCCCCCCCCCCCCAACCTCCTGTAGTTCCCTTTCCAACGCGTTGCGTCTTTTAACTTAATACGATCTTACGATAAGCATAACGTTAACGTCTTTTATATGTACAAATTTCTTTTAATTATAATGCAGAGAGTAAAAAATGATTAATTTAAAATTGAATACCCATTAAATGCCATTACAGCTAGTCTACGAGAGCCTTCTTGTTTTCAAGCAAAGTTAAAAGGTAAGGATGAAGCGGGACGCATACTACATATTAATATTGATTTTATAAATAGTTCGAATTCGAATCTTAGGTACATAAGAATTTTCATTCGCTAAAGTTTGGAATTACTTATTGTTTATTCATTAAGCTGGCTTGCGTCAGTACCTATGCAAGTCCAGTTTCGATGACACGAAACTATAAAAGACCCATACGTACAGACTACAGAAACGTGGCAAAATAGCTCCTTATTTGAGTTGTTGCGGAACAAATTATATTTTTATGAATCAAAAGCAAAAAGAGGTCGTTTTTGTCGATAATATTTCGTAACTTACAAAGCTATACAAGGAAATAAAAATGCTTGTGTGGCTGTATAGGGAAATGCTATCGGATAGTTTGATTTTAAAGGACTCGCTTAGGTTAGTACTTATACTTCCGTTACAAATGACAATATTAGCCAGCTCCGCTCTAAAAGAAATTGCATTTTAACACTCCCCTTAGTGATTACGTAGCAATAATTAGATTGGCGTAATTACTAAAATGCATCCGAGTAAAGGAGTGGAGAAGGAATAGGAAAATCATTTACCTTAGTCGCGTATAATTGAAGGAAATTGCTTGCGAAAACTCGGGAGTATTCAAATAAGCAAAAAAAAAGAACTGAGGGTGAGAATGATTTTCATTCGTGTTGGGAAACTCAAATGAATCCCTTTTAAGACTTAGATTTCGAATACAGAGACTTTTATCTCCGAACGAACGCCGTTTGATTTCTTTTTAATGGCGCTTTGTAATTTTTCAGCTTCTTGAAGAGGCTTTGACTGAGAGAGCAGCTTTGCTATCTTTTGATGTCTCGAAAGCTCTAATTAAACACGATTTAAAGTATAATTTCTTTGTTCCACTTTGTTCGCTAATGCTCGCTTTCGGATTAATGATATTTGACACCTCGGGATTTCCTTTAATCGTTTGCTTCAGCGGAATTAGTTTTTCATTTACCGAAGTTCTACGTTCGTTATCGAGTTTTTTTTCGTTCTGTATTTATATGGAAATATCCTAAAACGTAATGGTTAAAATTTCATTTCTCGTTTAAAAAATTTATAAAAGCGGAAAATAATTCCTGTCATCGTATTTTGAAGACATTATGCAAGAATAATACCATTACATGTGACAGTTATGACGTTTGTGGAAGAAAAATGTATGACAGCGCATTGTGCGGTGACGGTTTGGCGCTATTTTGGTAGAGCAAAGACAATAATAGGGATTAAAGATATAGCAATTAAATGTCAGAGGAAGATAGACAAAGAAACTTGTGCAGTTTCCCACAGGATTAGAATGGTGATTCACGACGTCGCCGTTTTCATCGTGCTGAATTACACAACGGTATTATAAAATTCATGCTTTGTTATTGCTTTACTTTCTGTAATTGACTCTTTATTACGCGAATATAGAGAGTCGGTGATAGGATTTCTAGCAGTGGCAATTATAACTCATATTTTATTAACACGGTACAGGTATTGTAAAGATAGACTCAGAGACGGGATGGAAACTTAAACTCAATTTCTTTTCCTTTAGTTGTTGTGCAGTCCACAATCTTCTTTGCCGCTTGGCAACCGTTAACATTTGACGCATTAATTTCTTTGTCGCATTCAGACACCAACTGCTCCAACTTCTGGACCTGCTCAGGCGTATACTTTTTCTCTCGTTTTGCCGATGCTAAGAAACCATTCACGTTCAGTTTTCCATTTTTCATCATATTTCCTTGGGTCAAGAGACATTCGACTAAACATAATCCATTATCAGTAGATGGCAGTCCGTGATCCAATACGATCTTTAAATCTTCTTCCGATGCACCAACTTTGGTTTTACAGTTGTTAACAATTACCATCTTTGCATCTTTTATTGGGTCAAAGCTAGCGGCCATTGCAGCTAACATCATCACACCTGAAACAGAAACTGAGATTAGTTTAGCGCACATGTCTCCAGACCACCTCCTTTACGAAGTAGAATTTGTTCTGGTGCATATAAAATATATCACGACATCAGTTCCCCTCTTAGTAATAGTATAGCGAAATTTCTAGAAGGTTATCAAAGCGACATAAAGGCGATAATGAATTAGTCACGTGCGATGTGACTCATTCTTTTCGTAAAATATGATATGTTGACCTTCGAGATTTATCTAGAAGCTTTTTGTTTGCTATATAACTTGTGTTTAGTCTGAGTCTTAATATCGATGCAAATCAGTGATAACTAATGAAATTGGTGCTCATATTATAAATGTGTTATAAACGTGATTGTGATAAATCCTTAACGAATTGTTATAAATCAATGTATTTAAAGGGCGTTTTAATTTATGTAGTTCAACGTTAATAGTATTATTTGCTGTGAATATTAATAATTAATTTTAAATAAATAAACATTTAAATAAATCACGTATTAAATTTAGTTACTTTACAGTATTTTGTTCCAACATTGTATCGTTTTTTCCTTGCTGCCAGATAGACAAATAGAAGATAGAAAAATGTTTTCAAATAAATTAAACAAATATAGTAAACGAGCTCCTGGGTATGGCTATAGCATGTGCAAAACCAAATTTTAAACCTGATGTTTGTTTTGCTTTTATTTAAAGTGTAGGTATATGTATGAAATTTTTTTCAATTGCTTCCATAAATAAGAAAGTTGGCACTGCACATCCTACACAAAACCAAATTTGAAAAATGGCGCTACATTTGCTTTTATTCCAAGTGGCTATGTATCAAATTTCATTTGAATCCCTCCATTAATAAGAAAGTTGGCATTGGGCATGTGCAAAATGAAATTTTGCAATTCGGTCTGTAAACGGTCGAGATGCGCAAAGGGCACTGTGAATGCCGATCGATTAGGCTCAACTTTTGGAATTGTGTTTTATATGGCTAAAGCTATGCGCATATTGAATTTCATGCAATTCGGTTCATAACTAACGGAGATGTCAAAAGGGCCTACTTTATTTTTTGGTCTATATTGCCAATTCACGAACTCCGATGTACAAATTTGATAATTCGTTTATGAGTTATCGTGCTAACGGACGGACGGATAGACGGACGGACGGGCGGACAGACACCGCAAAATTATAAATTCGCTAGGAGCTCGTTAATAAACCGATGTTGAGGTGGTACAATTCCAAAAGTCGCAAAATTTACGTTACTTATTAATTTTGTTAGCCACTATAACAGAGAGAAAGACAGAACGAATTGCTTTGGGTAGGTTTTAAGATTGTAATCTTAAACGTAGTGTAGTAGGTATAGCAACTATGGTATTAGAATCAACAACATTAGGTACGAAAAATGAAGCAGCATACTATAAATAGTATGACGGATGTTACCATTAACAAAAGCTGTAATTAATTCGCCGTTTGTAACAGTTTCCGTCAAGATATTTCAATTATCTTTGTTGCGCCCGAAAGCTTTGTCATTGAGAAGGCGAGGACAAATTACTATTTTAGAATTTCAGCTTCGTTAAGTCTTGTTAGCCGGTTTTAGTTTCCTATGGTAATTTAAAGCGAGTATTAAATCTGCACGGCTATGCAGGTTAACGCCGGTATCAGTTTAATCAGAGATCTTTTGCCGAACTGAAAAATTCAAGGGGCAATTGGCTTAAATAGAAGTATGAATTGAGAAATTTCATCTGGCACATTTAAGGGAATATAATTAATAGTGTCAATTCAATGAGTTGCAGTAAACAGCATCCGAATAAGTCGTGAGTGGTATTTACAAAAAGCGCTCTTAATTAATGTAAACTTCAAGACAAATTGAATTACCATGTATATAAAAATTTGCAATACCAAACGTTACAGTCAATAGGTCTATACTTTCATTTGTAATTTAAATTTAAACGAAGTATAGCCATCGAAATATAGGAATAATCTGCGTATGACAATAGGTGCGTTCACCAGACAAAGCCCTTCATGAGCGTTACCCAAAGGTGGGAATCCTTTAGCAAGAATTCTCGTGCGAGTTACTGTCAGATATCACTTTCGAGGTGTAAATACCACCGTACGTCCGACTTGGGTAACCTCGACAGTGCTATCAACTCGCGCGAGACACCTTGCTACAGTTTTCCCGCCTTTACGTAGCGCCCATGAAGCGCTTCTTCTGGTGAACGTAAGCAATGCTAAGCGCGGATACTGCAGGTGAACGAGAGGGAAAACTCAGAGTGAAGCTCTCTCTATCGCGCTTGTGTTGGTCAACAATGTCGATTGTATACGAGCAACAGAAGCGCGATAGAGAGAGCTTGTCTCTTAGTTTTCCCTCTACTCTCACCTGCAGAATCTGCACTTTGGATTGACACGTGCAGTCCAGTCGATGAGTTTAGCGCGGTTTCGCGGGAAACAAGAACGTGCGTGCGGTCAGATTCAAAAGAGAGACGTGTGAGGTATGCAAGACAAGCTTGACGCACATTGGCATGCGCGTTTATATTAAATAATATTTAGTAGGAAATGTGATAAATATCGTACACACACGTCAACAATAGATCAAGGTGTAGACGCAAAATTTCAACACCCATCGGCAGATTAAAAGATTAAAAAAATTTTACCCCCGCACGTTAGTAAGGAAGGTAAAAAATGAACCCCCAATTTGTTGACGGAAATACATGTTTTGAAGCACCTGGAATTCGAATCAAACAAAATCTCGATGATGACGGTCGGTCGGTCTGTCGGTTCGTCTGTACTCTCATTTCGGGCTAAACGGTTGAGTCCGTGAACTGATTGAAACCAAATTTGGTACACATATTCTTAGACATAAGAGGAAGAACTGAAAAACTGTTGGGCAGAATCGTGCTTGCACAAGTGTGTCAAACTCTGATTTGCGACTAAACGGATGAACCGATTGGAACCAAATTTGACACACAAAAAGTGAATAAAAACATAAACTAAAAATAAAATAAGGGTAGAAATTTTGTGAATCCTCGGGCACTGGTGAGTCTTATCAAAGAACAATACATATAAGCAATTGATATTCAATTGACTAAAACAGTAAATAAACAGACAATTCTGGACAAGGTTACACTTAACTAGATGCAAATTCTCGGCACAGCTGATTACTTATGCGCTATCACTTAATCTAATCTAAGTAAATTAACTAACTGAATTACCTCGCGTTAACATTAACGACAAAGGCAAAAGACAAAGTATTTTACAGTTGATTGCACATTAGCAACTTTTTTATTTCACGTTAATCAATTGCAGAGCAATTAGTCACGTAAATAGCAAAAATACGATAACGGCAACGAAAAACACACAACAAAGGCAATTACAAATGGCCTGAACTTGGGCAGCTCTGGTATTTCATGTATTGCATCGCAGAAGGACCGATCTCAAATACGAGTTTCAGCTAAGCAAAACATATCAATCATAGATTCATCGATAGGACTGTTTTAATGCTTGTTACACGAAAGATACATCCAAAAAACTACAATACCAATGTCAGACTAAAATCAAATTAATTCCAACTTACATACCCCATTAATAAATTGGTTTTAGATTGCGATATAAGTAAAAGATAGATATGTAATCAAACTAAAACAGATGGCAGAACCTAAAACGAAAAATGATTAGCTAAATAATAAATCCGATAAAAATAACTTTACCTCGGAAAGATACCAACATTAAAATTCACGTAAATACGTTTAGATATATAACTTCGGCAATCTTCAGAGGACGGCTTTTCCACTTGAGATTTCTACATCCTTCGCAAAGTAAGTACCTGTCATTTGAAGGACAAAGCAAAAATAATATTCCCCCAATGCCTATTTGTACCAACTTGCACTTTCTGTTAACACACTGAAGGCGCATTCAGTAAGACAGTCAACTACGGCTACATTCAACGCAAAAGAAATCCTAAATATTTAATACGAATTATCAGCAATTATTCGTTTACAGAGACGGTCGATGAAGAACCAGGATCCAACGAAATTTGAGTGTTTGTTTAGTAAAATTTTATTTAAAAACCTTCCAGAAGATTAACCGAACTTACTTTCACCCACTTTGAAACAATATTCAGTCCATATGAAAAAAAAATGCAGGAGAAATAAAAAAAAATATGTTAAAAAAGTCTCTGACAGTGGAGCAAGAATAACTCGAGTGTACATATTTAATGCTGAAACTGAAGGCCGAGCGACAGTTAGTAAAGATATAACCTTTCTTTTAAAAATAAAAAAAACCCTAAGGTTCTACAATGTTTCCTTGCCGAGATACTGGTCAATATATGAAAGGTGACCTTCAAATGAAATTAATAAATTATTAAATTCGGCCATGACCTTGAGTTTTCAATGCAAGCGGAGTAGGAATAACTCGATAGTACGAACCTAATGCTGTAATCTCGAAGGCTGTACGATGTTCCGTTGCCCAGATCTCGATCGTTTTATAAAACCAGACCTCTAAAGAAAATTCGTAAATTATCAACGGCCATTGTGTGTGACTTGACAGATTGGTAGCTGTTACAGGTTAGACTAAGCGATGCAGGAATAACACGATAGTATGAATAAAATGCCGAAAACCCGAAAGTTCTACAATATTCTGTTGACGCGATCTCTATCGACTTATAAAAAGCTTACGACCGGTAGGTAGTGAAACTATACGCTCATTTCTGGGGATCAAAAATGCACTAAAAACTCTCTGCCTAAATACATAGCGAGACACTACCGAATCGACTTTGGACAAGAAAATTCGACGGATCAACAGCCTATACCTAACATATCAAAAAACGCGATGTCAGCTATAGAGCTTTAGAACTATTTTTAGGACTACAGATTGGTCAGAACCTGGTCAACGATACTTCCGTGCTCACAACTCCAAAAATCGTCCTCAATTATTTAAACTGGAACGTTACGATTAGCATTTGCTAGCCTGATAGATTAAGATATCTGCAATGAACACATCCAGATTTCTGGTCATATAGTATGTATGTACAAGACGTGCCATTAAACTCGTTGCGAGTGCTTTAAAGACTTGATTATACACTTAATATACTATTTCAAACTCAAAAAAATGTCGATGGGTTGTGGTGTGTGTGGCATTGTCAATGAAAGTGTGTTCTGAAACCGGAGCAAACAAAGCACTTTTAAATGGGGAGGCTTTTAAGAAACAGAAAATATTAATTCTGAGCCATTAATTCCTACTCAAAGCGGGCCTTCGCGTGACTTATTCATTTATTTTCCACATAACATATATGTGCTATATCATTACAATAGTAAAAAAAAACCTCACCTATACCAATCAACACCTTTCTATCCATACCGACCGAAGCTGAGTAGTGAGTACTGTCGGAAATTCATCAGAACTTATTTTATATACAGTAATGTACCCGGATAAATGACCTTAGGCTTAGCCAATGGTTTGAAACTACTTCATTTCCTGTATATCTACCTAACTGATGATCATAATTTCAGATTATAAAACGTTCATTGTGTTTGTTGCCTATTAGGTATTGTATCCATCATCAGTTATTATTATGTGTATACAAAGTGGTCATATTGTTTTTTCTATCGTCCGTGACGATGATAGGCTGAATCTATTATTTCGGATCGAAATAATTGACTAGACTATTTACCTATACCTAAAATAATAAGTCCGCTAATCCGTATTAAAGTAAAGGGAGTTCCGTTCGCAATTTGTACTTGATAATCACGCTAAAAAGGTCCACAAGATCCGACCACGTTTTACATTAAACAAAATTTCTGATTTAAATTCCCTTTGACGTACATCCTAATCGCACACTTGGTTACTTTTTGTACCGAAAGACCTTTTTTATGCTTGAATTGTCCCCTATCCTCCTATTTGTTAATTCCGCTAGGGAGCACAAATTAACATATGCTTGAAGCAAACTGTAATTCTTAAAAGATAATTTTAACACCCTTTAATATTAAACACGAAAACCCCATGTATTCTTAATGCAGTTTTAAACTTTATTTCATCCGTTCCCTAATTTATGTATATCTTGTAGGAGAGAAAATGACGCTTAATTGGTACATGCACACGCTTTGACCAAAGAACAATGTTCAGTCGTTTCGAACAATATATGCTTTCAGCTTTTAATTAAGCTCCCAAAGAAAATAGAACATATTTAGCTTGATTCGTATATTTGAGCTTTGTCTCTTAGGTACGATGCTTGCGCTAGAGATTAAAATAAGGGCTTCTTTTTGAGATATACCATGTAATTATTGTAGATTAAAATATCACGTTAGATACAATTAGGCAAATATTAAAGTGCAACCCCTGAAAATAAACACTTAATCATATTACATTGCTAACATGCCATTAATTTCCTTAAAAGTATCATCATTTAAGAGTAAACTAAAAAAAATAATGCATCTACCTATCGAACGTGTAACTGATAGTTTGTGCGGTTGTGCGATAGAACGATAAGATCCTGGGAAGTACAAAATATGTAACGGGAGCCCGGTAGCGTATGTCATTTTTCCGATTTTTATTAGATTTTTATGGATACCTTGGTAGTGTGGTCTTCTATATATATTTTCACGTGTAGAAGGGGATAGTAGAATAATCCTACTGCAGAGGGCACTGCGTGTCGTACCAGGTGATTAAACAGCGGCCAGTCTGTCGCAACCCCAGCAATAAAGTTTTGGGGGGGTGTGGGGCGTTAGTGGTTTGACAAGATTTTACCATTGTTTATGTCTTCTTTCTCGATATGTGACAATTTTTAGCTTTAGCTCGAAGTATCAGGCGGGAGGGGCGAGCCCGAAACCGAAGGAGCCTTGGGTTTTCGCGCTGTTTAAGGTTTTTTTTGTTTTTCGAGGAATGGTCCACCAGGAATGATAAAGATCCTGGCACTGTAAGCCATTTAGTGGCGACGACTAAGTACTTGGGCGGTGCAGGATAGACGATTGATTTACATATTATACGATTTTCACGCCTCCATTCTAGGTTCTTCAGATCGCGCCACTTTACGGTAGTAAGTGCAATATTAGGCGGCTTTTTGTTAGAGTTTCAGAGGAGACCTCTTTCCACGACACAGTATGCCAATTTGCCTCCTTCAAATTACGTACGGTCGGAATCAAGTAATTGGAACACATGGGCGTAGACAGTAAGTTAAATCCATCCACTGTAAACACCTTTATATGTAATTAATATGTACGTTTCAAGTTCATTTGAATTACGCAATCCTTGGGATTTTGCTAGCTACGAGCCAGGATTTAACGCCCGCCATTTTTTGTCCCATTCTACGAAACCTAAATAGAGGGTGATCCAGTTTTCCAAGGTTGGACGACTCAAGGGCTAGTTTTAGACGAAGTACTAGATTTTCATTAAACGGCTAGAGAAAGGCTGAAATTGGTCGATGTATCTAATTTTCAATATGTCAATATTTTTGAATTTGTGTATTGATTTGCCATCAAAGTGATCGAAGGCGAAAGAGACCATTTTTTTTAAGTTCAGGTTGGAAAGAAATAAGTCCATTTTGGTCCATTCAAACGTGACCTGCTACGTATAGGTGACCTTGGAGAGTAGGTTAAGGTGTCATTTAATCTTCAAGGTCACACAGGTGATGGTCCCGTTTTGTTGTAGGTCATGGTGAAATTCTGAAATTCAAAAGGGCACTCGCTTCATGGAGGTGACCTTATGAAGTATGTCGCTGTGAAGTTAAACTGTTGTTCAGCGCTTGGAGGTGGCCTTGGAAAGTCGGTTAAGGTGAGACTCAAACGTCCGTTAAGTCTTTCACCTCTAAGCATCTCCCGCTCTCGAGTACCACGTGGTGACCTTGAGAAATGAGTCGACACCTTAGATTAGGAAAGAGTATGGACACCGCGGATGCCGTACAGCCGTGTATGAATCGTGTTACCTTTTTAAACAAGTCGGCCATTTTATATGTGGCACAAATGTCATTTAAGTAACATCGTTTTTCATGAGTTTTTGCGCTTAAATTAAGAGGAAATACACAAAAACCAACATACACCTTTTTCTTTGAATATTATTCTTTTAATATGTTAAACTTAATAGCTTAATGAACGACTATACATAATTTCGTACAACAGAACCAATCCCATGCATTCAAATTTTGATAACAAACGTCTTCAAGGACGGAATTATTCAATAAACTCCATAGGCGTAATCATTAGCACTCCGTGTTTTTCAAAGAAAAAAATGGTACGGAAACACCTTTTAAGTGCAAAATCAAACAGAAAGCAATGAAGATTCATATTTGATTACAATCTTTAGCTGGAGGGACAGTTAGTTTGAAAGGCATTCCTGAAAAAAGAAAAGGGGAAGTTTCGTTTATACCCGTGTCTGATTAATAAATAGCGCATCGCACGAATTTCATTCGTATGTTCAACGTGTTTTATTATTAGTAAAAAATAGTTTGTTTTTTAGGTACTTCTGCTACTATTGGCATTTACGGTTGGTACGCCACTGGCCAATTTCATTATGTGGCAGGTGGTAATACCAGCGCTTGCGAATTATCCGTCCATATTCTTTCCTTGTCTAAGGTCGAAACCTTGTTCCATTGGTCGTTGACACCTAAACCTCTCCCTCTCTTCCGCTAGAAAGTAGACCAAGGCCGTGTACGATCGTTCACCCCAGGAAATGGGTTTAATATTATGCACTTTAGACCTTGGAAAGTTATGTACCTACTTTGCACCTTGAATTTTACTCTTTTATAGCATAGATCTACTTTTATTGATGTATGTATGTATATATTTTGTATTTTATACCTTGTATTTTATTCTCAAGGTTGTAGGATCCTACCCTGTATATACCGCGAGTACTCTGTATATGCTTATTCAACAACCAGAAGCGGTTCAATCCTGCATTTTTCAAACGAGACTAAAAGGAGGGGAATTGTGTTAAGCGCATGGGAGACAAAAATGGCAAGAAAATTCCCGTTTTAGTTGAGGAAAAAGCGAATTATTATTTGCAAAAGGGACATCTTGTTTTTGTCCTTCGCGGAAGCAAGTTGAATCTTTGCTCAGTCTTAACTTTTGGTTTGTGTTAAATTTTTGTGTTTTGTCTACATGTATTTATCACATTTTTATATTGCTTTTGTTTTATAACCCCACATTTTATGTATTTTGCCAGTCTCACATTGAACTAACTGTTTATTTACACGAATGTATTTGTAACGGTAAAATTCCTTAATTGAGTCATAACGTACCTAAATGTGTGCTTTTCTTTTAATGAACTTATATTGTAACCGTGTGCAATTTCATGAAAATGCTCTTCGATTCTTTTGTTTGGAGTTTTTCACATTAATTTATTTTGTGTGTTCTCTTGTTCATATTTTATTATGCTTTTGCTATTCCATAATGTGCACCTCATGTTTGGGGTAATTTTTAATTTATCGATGTTGATTGCTTGGTCTTGTCCCACTCATAAATTTTGATGATTTTATTTTAATATGTGGAAATTACCAATTCGTTTGATGTATGTACTGACTTGTTGTTTGTTACTAAAATTTTTCTGATGAAGCAGTCACGGGGGTGGTAAAAACTGTAATCAAATTGAGTTACACCTAATTCCGTGATTGTCTTCGACATTCAACTGTAGACTTGAAATCCCGAAACCAGGGGCGGGTTACCTATCTTGCCGGAGCGGGATTACGCTAATCAAAGTTCTTCAGTTTAGAATCTATGTGTGATATATGAGTGGCGATTCAATAATTTTCACATATTTTTACCGATAGTTAAATTGGCCTACAAGGTCCATCTTGCTTTTAACAAAAGACTTAATTGCACCAGAGATGAGTCACATCCTGTATCCTTCACCCTTTCTCAGAATTTAGGTACCTGGTCTTACCTGGCCCATTGGCCCCAAAATTTGTTTTTAACGTTGAGTGTAACCAACATTGTGTATATGCATTTACTATCTTTGTTAACTACTGCTTAAGCTTTTACAAATATTTTGTTAATTACCTTTGGACTGTTTTAATCAAACTCTTTTTACCCTTGGCAGTTACTTTTGCAAGACGACACCCTTCTGGCTTTGCTTGCTTTGCTTACATTAACGTACATCAACTAAATTGCGGGTTTTCACAATCATAATAATTACGATAATTATTAAACAAACTTTTCACAATTTTGGTGTTTTATTTTACGTTCCTTCCCGAGCGTACTTCAGGTCATAGCGTTGTTTACAACTAACGTAAGGGGGCCCTGCCTTAGATGTTTGATCACGTGCCATTATTCAAATTTAAGCGGGATCTTGTTTAGTTTTGAAGTCATTCGGGTGGCCATTTTTAAACGTTGCCGGGTTGACTTTGTTTCCGTGTTCTTGTAGTGTGAAGTTAGCGTAGAACCTGGGGGTTAAGTACACTCCAAGGTTAACAAGGATCAAAGATCCCAACCATTTTTTTCGTATCCTATTTGATTTTCAAAGTAAACTCAGTCAAACTGTTGAGGTTGATATCAGATTACAAATTTTGCGAATTTTCGGGTGGCAACCTTGGGAATTAAGTCGGTTTGGCCTCCCCCCTTGCTGAGGGGTCTTGGATGGTATGTCGAGCTATCGATATCGGTTACTCGCCTCTGACCTGCTCCTAAAAGGTATAGCAAGGGGAAGCTAAACGGTCACTCCTGGTGATGACAGAGAAGTTGGCGAAGGTGAAGCTCAAATGTCAGGTCTTGTACTTTTTAATCGAAGATATCTTGGATTTTTCTTGGAAATTTCAAACGATTGCATAATTTACGCAATCCGTCATCAATCGCATTGACAATTAATATTGACTTGGGATGTAATTATTGACTTTGCGAGGAAGAGAGATTTTTTGTCGGTAGCGATGAGAACGAAGATTGCTGGTTGATATTTGCGAGGAAAGGGACCAACGACATTTACGTTGTTTGAACGACGCAGGCGATGATGACGACGATAGAGACTTTCACGGCGACGAATAAATAAAATTCTATTACTTAAGATCCATGTTATTGTGGTTTTTCAAACAAAATATGAACACGTCTTTTTCCTCTTGTGTTGCGCAAGACGAGTAATGCAAGAAGAAGAGGTGGTAAATGCGAGCGGCAAGTTTAACTGAGATTATACGAGGGATAATGGGTAAATTAAGACTAAGGTTTCTATAGGGACGGAACACCATATCTGTACAAAACTACTTTCCGAGTGAACTCTAATAATTTATTGTAATTTTTTGTAGGTTGCCAACCTTCTGGGAACGATAATCCCTTCGACTTCGGACCCGATAACTCCTGACGGCCGTTCCTGATCCTTTCTTGAAAATCCGGACGCCTACGTGGGCGATTTAATAGATCAACCAATCAAATCGTATCGATTTAATTAAACTGCGTGTTCAAAAAGGTGGGGAAAATGTCAATGTTCTACTTTTGGTTTTTGGCAACTGATGTTTGATATGGTTAGTTGTATTTCAAAATGATTTATATTTAGTGTCGGGTGTGAAGCTATTTATCCGATATTGAAAATTTTAAACTAAAAGTTCTCTTGATCTGATGTTTGTCATATTTACTGTGTCCCCGAACAATAATGTATCCATAAGATAAAGGCATTATTTCAATTGGTTTGATACTAAGTTTCTGTGGACATTAATTATTTCATTTTTTATGGAGGGTTTGATTACATTTGACATCAAACAGTAGGTAGTTTCTCAAATTGAAGTGTATTTAGTTTGCTTGCGTAAATAATAACCGAAAAGTCGGAAAATGGTAAAGGATACTCGCTACGAGAGATTCGGCGAATAGAGCAAGAAAAATATGCAAATTTCATATAAAAACTCAAAAGATGTAAGTAATCGAAATCCCTTGTGGTGGTGCTTTGAATAGAAAACGCGAACGTTAGCAAAACAATCTAGACAGAATCAAAAGCTGGATTGGTCGAACGGGTTTTTCCGGTTATTGAATTCTGAACAATCATTGGTAAATCACTTGCGATTCTCTTTTGTCTGTGCTTCTAAAATTGCTTTCGGAAACCTGAAAGACGATGATTTCCGCTCTGTTTAATGATTAAAAAAGAATTGCTTTCCTTTCTCGAACATTTCAATTTACAATACAGATTTCCTTAGTTCATCAATTCGATAAATTAAGTTTCCTTCAATGAAATGTGTTCGAAATTGGATTTGCTCCTTGCGCGGGTATTGCCATAAACTTTTCATTTTAATTTCCGGGACAGCAGAGAAAATCTATTCGGAAATAAGAAAGACGCATATCGTAAAGACAATCTGTAAATTACAGGGCAGTCATTGTGATTAAAATCATTTAAGCTTCATCAAATTAACAGTACAATACATCAATTTTTGTTACGATCCGTTCCTACATCTGTCTTACTCTCACATATACGTTTATTTAAGTGGGGAAATTAACGAAGAGAAAATTTTTCTTCATTGTGTCATTGGATTTATTGTCATCAGATTGAGAGGGGTAACGTATTCGCTGTTCCACTTGCCTCCTATGCGAATCGCCAACGTAGAACAAGGACGTGCACGAATTGCGGGTTATAAACGATTTTCCAAGTTTGATGCAGGACATAAGATGTAGGTATCGGGGTAAGAATGTAATAGGGGGAGATGCGGACAAATGAGACAAGTGGATGCTGGCTTCACGCGACATTAACCTGTTAGAACACAGCTCCGCAACGCAACTGTCCACGATTAATTCACTCTGTCTTACTCCGTTACTGCCGGAACTTGTTTTCTGGAAACTAAATCTTCCTGGGTTTTTCTCCCTGACATTTCTTGTTTTATTGCAAAACATTTACCCCGATACAAATGCGCTTAAGAAGTAAAATATACTATTCCTTAGACTAGCTGGCATCATCTTAACAATGTTTGTTAAAACTGCTTTTTACTTTTAGACACACAACACCTACGTAAGAATCAATTTCAATTCAACAAATGTGAATATGAAATTATTTATCTAAAGTCCATTTTACATTTTTACATGATCAAATTTCTACATGTTCGACATTTGAAACGTCATGCCGTGTAACTGGACATTTTCTGTCGAATTTTTACGTATAAACGTTTACAAACATACACAAATCTCCTTTATTACGTTATAAAGCATCTTCAACAATTGTCATAACCTATAAAAATTAAAGAGTGCTACCATCGTATACTAATTTAATACAAAAGATTCCGTGTTTTAGTTTAGATATAATAAATACCTGTATACCTCACAACTTTTATTAACTTTTTGGCGCTTCGATAACGTTCTAGAAGATTCGCAATATTGCCCCCTACTTAAAATTGTTGAATTCCCCAACACTGATAAGGATTGTAACGTAGATATAGTCCATGTTCGAGGAAGAAGCAATTAACTATCTTACTAGAAGGTTACACCCATACCTAATTTTTTTATCCCAGTAATTCTTTCAAACTTTTGATCCCTTTTTAAAATTACATCAGAACAGTCATATTCCCTTACAGCCTTCAATGGTAGTTAAATGTGTTGTGCCATGATCTCTAAAATAATGGGATACACCGCATCCGTCCATGGAATAATCCAACTTCATGGTCAGGGTTCATGGGCAAGACATGCTTCAGACATAAGATGTTCGGCTTCTCTATTTTTAGCTCCAACTCATGTTGGAATGCGCTATTATGGCCACTTTCTCCGTCCGTCCATCCAAAGCCTTAACTACTATCGTTTTCAATATATTTAGTTCATTCTTGTACCATTCACTAGCTTATTATAGGCATTATAGCTCCTCAGTGTACAAAATTGCTAGAATAGGAAATTTTATACGTGAACCGCTTCATAATAAAAAAAGAACAGAACTAACATGCGAGAAAATAAAGCACGTTATGATAAGAAGCGAGTGTAAAACCAGATAATAATCAAAGCCGGCAACACTGTGGTAGTGTTGCCGGCTCTAAAAATGGTCGTAATGGAGCATGAGAGACGGAGTTTCTGATATGCCTTTACATGTATAAAAGCAGAGTGAATGCTTGGTTTTAGTTCGGGCAATTTCGGGTGAGAGAAAGCCGTTCGTACTCAAACTACGTAACTTAAGCGCGGCATTTTGAGATCGCGTATAACGAAATTCTTCCCCAAGACGAATCATGTGAGTGGTGTGCGCCATTTTTATATTCTGTCAAAAAAACTTTCGAAGCGAAACTATATGAGTTATGTGCGACATTTTGGGATCGAGTAAAGAATCATTTCCAATTAAACGTTCGAGACGAAGTCGTATTTTTAAAGTTACGAATGATTGTCAGCCGCGTAGTCGGGAAAACTGTGCCCCAATTCCAACGAAATGATTGTCGTGTGTGCATTTAAATCCATAGCGAGTTATTTTTACAAGCAACACGAATATATGTGGTCTATTTACGTGAGCAACATTTGCATGTTATTGTCTTACTGGATTAGCGGGCTCGCGTTTAAATAAATTGTTACCACGAAAGGGTTGTGATCCAAGGTGCAGAACGTTAATTGTGTCTATATTTGGGAGCTCTATTGTATACAGAGTGTTAGTAGATATTACATTACACGGTAATCGGTGAACAAATTTGAAGACAATTAATTAGTGCTTTTACCATAAGTGATAAGGATAATTTTTTTAATTTCTCTACTGCGGAACATTGGTAAATTAATCGAATGAGTAGAGAAACCTGAAACCGAGTATGTTTCAGATCTATACATCTTTCGAAACTCACTTTTAACGAGCAGACAAGTTTACAACCAGGCGACACCAAAAGGTCCGAATTTCAATATTTGACATCTTATCTGTCTATATGTGTAGAATAATTGTTTCTAAATGCCTAATAATTATAATAACATCAGCAATTTGCCATATGTATCGAAGTCATTAATGAAATGATTAACTACGACGTTTGCTTTTATAAACACGTATATACAGGCTGTCTCAACAACACGTTTTCGAGGTTTTTCGAGTGTTCTTCGAACGTTCGACCAATCACAAGGACGTCGTCGCAAGATACGTATTTCAGGAAAAATCTTTGGTGACCAGTTCTCTCGTGGCGGTGGCGTTGCACAGACCAGGCCCTATGCTAAAGTCTGTCTTCTGGCAATGTTCACGATCCAAATCAACAAATTAACTACAGGTACTCCTCGATACAAACAATTCGGAACTTGATGATCTCCCTTTTTCCTATGTATTATTTTAAAAATATGCTGTTGTACTCTGAGGGCCCACCGATTCAAACGACCACTAGGGTTTTTTTTAAATTATTAAGCCAAATCAATGAATGGTCATCGGACATAAACCTCAGGATGAGCTATATACATTCCTAATTTTTCTAGGCTCCAGACTACACTTAAACACACTATTTAACTTTCGATAAAATACAACAAATCTATAGATTTTGTCCTTTTAAGAAACTAGAAGGATTGATGAGGACCACGAACTATTTGACTATGATACCCTCATATAACAATTTAGTGATTTGAGCATCTATATTTTTGAATATTAGGAGAAACTGGACAATGCTTTAGTTTTATAGGACTAGCATCCGTAATGATTTCATGTTCTACCAGATATGTGGTACCACCGCCCTTCCCCATGAGTTTAAGTAAGTCTAATAAGATGATCCTCTGTGAGGTCCGTAGAGGTACTCAAAAACTCTAAAGCTTGTAACTCGGTTGGTGGACCGAAGTTACCATTGGGCAAGGTACAGAATGAACTGTCGTTTTTGACCAGAGGAATTTGCATCTACTGTAAAAAATTCCAGCTATACTCATTACTGAATGTGTTGCTCCAGAATCGAGTAAACCCAGAAATTTTTGACCAAGTATGTAATATGTAAATGATTTTGTTTCTATAGGATTCGAGATCGTTGGTCGAATGGATGAAGAATCTGGACGACCATTCAAGACCTTCTGTTGCAGTTTCCCTGACAGGGATTACATTTTATACAGTCTTTGCTAGTAACATTTGGACAACCACATTTGTAACAATGTAGTCTTTTAGGTTGCCTACACTGAAGTATGTCCAGATTTATTATTATTACAATTCCAACAAGTTATTTGATCAATAGAAGCGAGACGACCGCCAATTGGTGGGTTGTCTGAAATTGCTAGAATTGCAAGGTGTGATTGGGATAGCTGCAAAATCTGGTTGGATCCAATCTGATTTTTCCCTTTTGGTTTCACTAGGTGGAAATTGGAGCAATGGAGCGAGGTTGCGAGCAATTATTGTGACTTGAACGCCAAAACAATGATTGTACTAGTTCCTATAACAACATTTATGCAAAATATAAGTAGGAAAGCAAGTAAATAAGTAGGTAACATCATTTGGTCAAGGTTTTGCGAAAAGCTCATCGAAATTTATTGTTGGATTGTGGAATAACAAAAATCCATACACATTATTCCCCCATTTCGTCTGTCTTGCTTCACACAATCGGTATAGATGGGGATAGAAAACTTTTTCGGTAGGTAATCCAAAACTGTAATGAGCGTTCCCAAAAGCCAACGCTAAGTTTGCTAACGGCCGCAAATTTATAGCATCCCACGAATAACAAAAAAAGTAAAATAAGTTTTAATTCTGCCCGTATTTCATTCGCATTGAGACACATTGCGTGTCTTTTTCGGAGTCCTTCTAATGCCCGTAACTACTAACAATAACGCAATACAAAGTGACAACCACAAATTTACCAACAACCGTGAACAGCATGAATGAGCGCCACATTTTTAGAAGACCATTCTACGTGAGCCGCTCGCCGGTTTCGTTTTATACACGTAATAAAGCGAGACGAACGAAATTACTAAATCGTAAGATCATAAAACCAGTATTTATAATAGAGAACTCAATTCCACTGAAATAATAGCTCCAATACATTATGACCATTTTTCTTGTATTTACTCGAGATTATTAATCGCTTTCTAATTGATTTATTGCGCGCTCATATGTACTGTTTGCTCCTTAATTAATCTTTTTATTAGCTTTATTTACTAAAACCGCCCGTCTAACCCAGAAAATTAAATGAAATGTGAGAATGCCTTTTAATAATATTTTAAACTCCATTTTCGATAAACAGGATTTTAACCGTAGGTATTATCCTAGCAAATACGTACGTACAGTAAATCAATTTCACATGCGCTTATGTCAGATGTGTATGAAACGTTTTCGAAAATAAATAAGTACACAAAGTACTGTGGTATAATTTACCTGGTTGCTCAGTATAGGTAACCTACACAAAATGTTAATTGTCACGCACAATTTTAGAGCTACTACTGAGACCCCCCCCCCCCCCCTATTCGTCACTTACAATGACTTTAAAAAAGTCACAGTAACTGGATTTTAAAGCCAATATGATTGCTTTATTTTTACGAACGTTCACTAGTGCCGAAATTAATAGGAGACTCAAAAACTACTGGGTTCATAAGTACCTACGTGTGGAAATTTTTTTTAAAATAAATACAAACACCTTAAATCTGTCAAGCAGATTTGAGTCGCATTCAAGTAGAAATTGGAAGTTCCGCCTATTTTTGTTAATTCCCTCTATTTTGTTATTTCCTTTTCTTGTAATATACTCTTATTTACAAGAAAGCAGACCTGGGTATTCCGGTTCACAAAATCCCGAAAGGTATGTAACCCAACATACACCAAAATCCCCTTTTTAGCCGTAGCTCCTTTTTTTTATGAAGATTTTGTAAGAATGGAAACAGTTTGTATTCAAGGTAAGAAAAATCAGTGTAACCGCATTTTGCTATTTTTTGCCATTTATACAAAAAGCGTGATTTAATAAAGGCGTCTCAAGATTGTTATTTTTTTTGCACATGAGTACTGCAACTAAACCGGAAATTAAATGTTTAAACAAAAAGTACACAACTGAATCTAATATGGTTTTCAGCCTTAACAGTTAACCTAAAATGCAAAGTCAAATTTGTTTCATGCGGCATCATATTTACTTTGAAATTTAATTTCCCATGCATTTCAACTGATAGATGTTATTAATATTAATCAACCAACTTCTGACTCCTCGTTGATTGTCCGTATGGCATGCGACTTTGCGTTGCTCTCGGCCCTGGTGTTGCCGATATCTTTGTTACCGTACAAACGTCCTTGGATAGTCTACTCTTGGTTAGTCTTTTTGTTGGATTTATTTAGCATGGTCACTGGAAGTATTACGATGGGACCGGCGCCAATCGATGATGCTTCGTTAGTCCCTGTTAGTGCTTCATACCTTCCTCAGTACAACCTGCCGTTTAATAGGCCAATATCTATGAAGAAAATTGCTAGGATTGTAAATATCAGTGTTGGTGGTGTTCATTCTATTATTCAGGCTGTAAGTGTTGTGGATTGTAAAATAACGATTTGCAATCTAGTTTGGTTTAATGAAGATGATACAGCGTCCAATTAAATTCGCGATCTGAAACTTCTTCTTCCAAACGACGCGTGATGGCGAAATACCTACTGCTTGGGTATTTTATTTAATAGGTACACCAAAATATATAATTTAACAAGTGAGTGAGTAACACTCACAAAATTCAAAAAGGTTTACGGTTTTAAAAAAAATGGTAAGTTACATAAATTACATAAAGTACCATAAAAAACATAAACAATTGGTAATTTTACACGTAATATTACGCACTTTAAAAAAAGTGTAATTTAACATCACTAGTTGTAGTATACCGGGCTCAGTTTATAAAACTGCCAAGACGAGTTCACACCTATTCCATTGCTTATCTCGTTTCCTTTCGATTGGTAGCATTTTCAACTTCTTCAATTGCTCCGGTCCCGTAGGTATAGTATAGGCACAGATTAAATACAATCTGTGGTATAGGTATTAAAGTTTACCAGAAACGACTTCAGAATTGCAGAAAATCCGCTCTCGCTACGCGTATGAAGATGATGACTTTTTGACACACAACTAAACAAGAATGTGACCATTGCCGTCGCATTCTCTATTAAGGAGGTGTCATTATAGCGATGTTCGTATCATCATTGATAATATGAAAGCAAATAAAAGCAAAGACTGTTATGGGTTGAGTTTTGAAATTATAAAAACTATAAAGAATTATATTACTATACCCCTTACAAAAATTATAAATTCTTGTATCAAAGAGAGTATATTTCCGAGATCTTTAAAAATTGCGTCAATCGTGTCCATATTGAAAAAGGGAGATCTAACCGATCTAAATAATTATCGGCGTATTTCTATTGTCCCTGTAGTGGTAAAAATCTATGAGAAAGTTCTATCAAACCAAATTAGTGCATACTTTGAAGGAAACAATTTGTTCTCGGAACAACAGTTTGGTTTTAGAAATAAAAAGTCAACCATCACGCAGTTTTGAAAATAGAGAAGGCAATATTGCAACTTTTTTAGATCTCCAGAAAGCATTTGACTGTGTTTCTCATAGTATTCTACTTGATAAGCTTCACCACTATAATTTTGGAGCAACCAGTTGCCAGTTACTTGCCTCTTACCTAACAGATAGAACACAATATGTTACTGTTGACGGCAGTAAATCGAACTTTCTACTCGTAATTCACGGAGTTCCGCAAGGGTCTGTATTAGGCCCTTTGCCTTTTTTGATATATGTTAATAATCTATGCAAATATATGGCTCGTGTTAGTTCTATTACACTATTTGCAGACGACACGTGCTTTTCTGTGAGTCACAAGTGCTTGGCAACTGGTAAACGTAACAGCTTAGTAGCTGAAGCTATGGCTAGTCGGTGGTTTAATGCTAATCGGCTGTGTTTAAACTCAGGTAAAACAGTTGAAATGATATTCTCCCTATGTAAACCTTCTTTATGGCACACCCAACCAACCACCAAATTTTTAGGCTTAAATATTGATAGCCAATTAACCTGGAAGGCACATGGTGATGCAATTGCAAAAAAAATCAATTTTGGTACATTTTTGATACGGCAGTGGTCGAATAAATTACCAAAGGACATTCTCAGAGTTGCCTACTTAACACTAGTACAACCCCACATCACATATGGAATTCTCTTTTGGGGACATTCTGGTATATCTACCAGAATCTTCAAACTGCAAAGGAGAATGACTAGACTAGTTGCAGGGATTGGTCTCAGGGGGAAATGTAATGGTTATTTTGTCTCACTCAATATACTTACCCTTCCTTCTCTATACATACTTGAATCTTTGTTGTATATTAAAAGAAATCTAAATTCATTTAATACACACCAATCTGTACATAACCACTATACACGTAATAGAGATGATATATGCCTAAACCCCATCAGACTAAACAGAACGCTATCAGGATGTAACTATTATTGTATAAAATTTTTTAATATAATTCCTCAACATATACAAACATTACAATATAGAAAATTTAAGTTAGTCTTGAAAACGTATCTCATTGGTAAATGTTTTTATAATAAAGCTGAATTCATTGAAAATGACTTTGGGGATTTATAGAAGATGCTTTGTCTGTTAATTATTTATTTATAATGTTTGTACTTTCATGTTAAGTGTAATTGAAATTGTAACTGTTTTATATACTCTATATCTGTAACTACTGATAAGTGTAAAGATTATGCCTACTACCACAATAAAGATTATTATTATTAAAAAAAAATGACAAGGGTATGGGTACACAATTATACCGGGTGACGCAAAAGTCAGTTTGCCACTTCAGTTACGTCAGTCTCCGGGCCTGCCAACGCACCATTGTTGCCAACTTATAGAATCAAAATTTCCTTTTTCAAGTATTCGCTTCTCTCGCTAAGATGAAATTGACTTTTGCGATACCTGGTATATTTATACTCGCACCAGAGGGCCTGTTGAGGGCCCAGAACTTGAAAACCAGTAAATAAATTAAAAAAATAAAACCACGCGCTAAATTCTGTAACTTCTCCCCCTTACATAATAAATAGCTATTTTTGTAAAGATGGAATTATTAAGGAAACATAACTTTATTTCTATTTCGTTTCATATCGCTACAGTGTTTCCTCAAGAACATCTGTACGGGCAAGGTATGAAGCACTAACGAAAAACTATTGGCGCCGGTTCCGTCGTTAGTGATTCCAATAAGAGTAGGTAAGCCAGCACTATCACAGGGGGTGACTAACTCCACGGACCTCCATATTCTCTCCAATATCATCTCCAAAGTGATGGTAAACCCCTAAACGTTTATTAAAAATAAGAAACTTTGCTGTGTTGTCAAACTTACAACAAAAATTACATAAAAATAGATTGGACTGCTCAACAGACTTATGATAAGTATACGTTTATACGCTAGTTTTAACCTATGTATTGTAAAGAGAAACTTGCGGTGACGTGACAGACGTTTACGTACTAATCATCACACAAAATCTGTCGTTATCTCTCGGTCTAATAGTAGTTAAAGATGTGAACACATATCCAATTTGACCTGGAAACAGTCCTGTATACAGGTATACCCATAAGCGCGGCCAAAATAGAGTGAACAAAATTTACCTATAGGATCGAGTCGGCGGTCTCTTCTTTTATTTTTCAAATTAAAAACACATAAAACGTACACATAACAAAAATTACATTTCAGAGAAAAATTACGCTGATGACCAGGATGACCTCATACTGTGGTTGCAGTTGCCGTAATATAATAAAATATCAAAAAAGTGCATCAGAGCTGTACAATTTTCTTTTTACTTCTTTCTCTACGTATGAATAAATTATAATTCCTCACAACCAGTGTGCACTAAACTAGTTAAATTCGTAACTGTAAAAGGTTATAAAAAAGTGGTGGAATTATACTTGCTTTTCGAAATGAAATATGGTCTCCTTTAGAATTTTTGTCAGAGTCAACTAAACGTAATCGCATATAAGAGCAGCAATAGAAATACCAATCTTCCAACCGCCGCTTTAAAGATTTCAATGGAATTAAACAAGAGAGCGTGTATAGGTAATATCATCATGCGGGATGTGGGGAAATTCACTCAATCTAAACCCGGAAACCGATTCCAAGCTCCCAAGGGCGCCGTTTCCGGAGGAGTTTTATACGCTCCGGTGTCGGCGCCGAATTGCGGCGCACTTTGCAATGCAAATGAAAAGCAAAGGATCGCAAATCGACAATAGTATGAGAACCCGTCCAATTCTATATTTGCAAATGGGTTTTGAAATGTTAAGGTATCAGACGTTTGCGTACGGTTGGTATATCCAGTAAAAGAGAGAACAAATTTATAAAACTGCATATTGACGAATATATCGTGATTTCAGTCGTTCCATTAAACTACACGCAACAAATTTCATTAAAAAATCATAAATTTGTTTATATTCGATTAGGTACATCGGCCATTGCCGCTTACACTCCATGTAACAAGTCTTTACTGACACAGAAACATTATTAATTTGTTCAATCAGAAGAATTAATTGTACAATTCAATCAAATCATTTCAAGTCGGTCACATTCAAGTAGAGAAAAACAAATGACTAATTTTTATTGATAACTGTCCTACTAGAAGATTTAAATGGCTGATTAAATTGTCGTTCTTTTAAATGAAGTCATTTACATATACATCAGTCTTCGTAATTTATTATTATTAGGTAAGTACGTTTATTGTCACTTTTTTGCGAAAATGGTAATTAGAACCAATTGACCAGCAAAGTTCACTTTCAAGAACGTAATTTCGGACTAGCAATTAGAAAAATTTACAGCAAACCGTAATATTCAGAGAAATTGATACCTACCTACATAAACAAAAACGGATAAATACGATATTGTTTTGTGGCAATACATAGAATCTCCTTTAAATATTAGATGCAAACGAGATCCGCATTTCATGAGATAATTAGAAGCTTTTGTGGTAGTGGGTAGTCAGACTCACTGTCAGAAGTTATTACCTCACCTCGAAAAAGCATATTGTTTTTATACCAATTCGAGTAAAAATTATTCTATAAATGCAATTTGTTAATTACCTTTGTGAAACTGATCGCCGCATTGACATTTTAAGAGTCGGTTTCTCATGTAGTGCAGCGGAGAGAGCACCGAAATCGTTCAAAAAATTTTTTCGGAGTAGAAAGAATTGGGACCCACACCATTTTGTTCAGAAATGTTTGAACCTTCAGAATCTCGCTTTACGACATTTTCCCGTGGTCCTGACAAAAGTTACAGGCCGCTAAAGTTGAATTTTACTCATTTTCGCGCGCGCGACTAGACCACCGAAAGTATTTATTTTCTCAGCAACTAAGCGATATACATCAATAATTCCTTTTGTAAATTGAAAGTACATTTATAGCAGAATCTAAAGCATTCAATTTACCTACCTTGTTATGCACAGTTTTTAGAAAAATGACCGTCAACTTCCAAAATTCGTGTAGCAGATGAAAAGTGCGCACTTTGAACTCTCATAACTTTTTATTTCACGATATCGATTTCCAATATTTAGCTCATTCGATGCTCCAAAGCATTGTGATTATTTTATTTTCTATAACATTACCGTGAATTGTTCATAATAAAAAAGTTACGGTCATTTAAGTAAAAACCTACCGACCTCGCCGAGTCGGTAATCGCGAGTGAGACGGAGAGGGAAGGATAGTCAGCAGCGTTCGCTAAACAAGGAGCGATGCGTAAGAGATTTTACTATACTAAGACATTTCTCTCCGAATACCAAAACTAGCTATTTAGGCCGTTTAGTTTAGGTACAAATGCATTCCGCCGAGTTGC
This sequence comes from Photinus pyralis, assembly GCF_008802855.1. NCBI lineage: Eukaryota > Metazoa > Arthropoda > Insecta > Coleoptera > Lampyridae > Photinus > Photinus pyralis. Next base: position 6,559,487 of record NW_022170596.1, read on the forward strand.
ATTGTAAAATCTCAAACAATTCATTAACTCCATGTATCTCAGTTCTTTGGTGAAATATATAGGTACAAATAGGTAAATTTAAATTTAAATTTCCCTGTAAATTTTGGGGGTTACTCCACATCAGGTATCTCTTGTGCTGTGCTGTATATTGCAAGATCAGCAGTAACAACGGTATGATTTTGTCCCAAAGATTCAGGCTTGTTTTTTTGATTTCACTAGACGATGGTTAGGATGGTATTGTAGCTCGCTGGTGGAGAATTCAAAAACGGCATAGGTATTTTATATTGAATGGTAGATACCGGAACTTACTTAGGAGGATTATCAGCAGGTAAACGAGGAATTTGGATTTCTTCTGTCGATGTATCTCGCTTTTGAAAAAAGACTGTGCGTTGAATTTTTTTCGTCTGTTTCCACAGAATATGGCCTACTTATTCTTATTCTGTGACTGTTTCCTCATTGATGTCGAAGTTGCTCGCTGTGATAAAATTATCATTTTTTATTATTTTTTCATTAATAATAAAATTTTATTTAAACGAAATATTTAAAATTGTGTAACAAAGAAGAAAACAATAATTAACTATAACAAAAAAATTTCGTCGAACTGTTTTTCAGTTGGGAGAGTGCCCAGGATACATGCACTATTTCCACGTTGGATGGCCAAGGATATCCTTTGAATTAAAAATTGCTTAGCGCGTTTGTCGCCGGATTTTTGTGAAATGTAGGTAGACACCCTTAGCAGAACATGTAATATTGACGTTTACTGTACTTGTTATGCCACTGTCGGAGAACATTTTCTGACCCGAAAGACCAATTTGCAAATGAGTGTTTGAAAAATGACCTTAAAAAAACTGTTCAATAATTTTGTTCCGTAAGTATGTACCTAGACAACAAACTTCGTGGAATTTTGTCAATTTTCGTTGTCTGGCCAAGAATTGCAGTGGAATTATTTTTTTCGAATTTTCAAAAACTAATTTCAGATTCAAAAACCACCAGATACCAAATTTCGTCGAAATCAACATTTTTTCGCACCCCTATTGAGGGGTGTGTCCTTTTGCGGTAGGAATTTTCAAAAATTATTTGCAAAACCGGAAAGGGCATACAGCAAAACCTATTCAAAGACTCACCACCAGTCTTTGTAACTGTTGCTGAGAAAAAAAGAAACTTTACCACTTTTTTGAGGGTGGCTCCTAAACGAATACATGGATTTTTTTTTGGTGTTTGGATCCATCGTTCCTCGAAATGGGGGTTGAAATATATTGTGTGATCAAAACTCTCTAAACCTTCCCCATATAGTTTTTATTCGTTGAAGTTTTTTAAAAATAAAAGCGACTATAGTTTCGGCGTACTGCCATCATCAGGCGATGTGAAATTTAACAGGAAAACGGTAAGTTACAAACGTTGAAGACGAATAAGACGAACATGTTGTTTTTTAATTATTAACTGGCCGAAGCCAAGTGAAAAAACCTGAAGGGTGGTTAAACCGGAAAGGTTGTCCTAAGTTTCAAAACGAATTATTATCAAGCCTTGTTAAGACAAGACAACCAACCGGAGGGTTGAATTATTAGATTAAAAGTTGAAAGTTGAATTTAACACATTTCAAAAGAACTGGGGGGAAAAAATAAACTCATAAAAGTTCTGAAACTATTGAGATGACTACATATTTAAATTATTTAAGTTAAGTTTAAATTCGAGATCATACAGACGGCATGTCTAGAAATGATTGACCACCAGGTTTACCTATCACTAGATAACGACCAGATAACTGACTTTAACAGCCTAAGTACCTGCTGATAATCCTCCTAAGTAAGTTCCGGTATCTACCATTCAATATAAAATACCTATGCCGTTTTTAAATTCTCCACCAGCGAGCTACAATACCATCCTAACCATCGTCTAGTGAAATCAAAAAACAAGCCTGAATCATTGGGACAAAATCATACCGTTGTTACTGCTGATCTTGCAATATACACCACAGCACAAGAGATACCTGATGTGGAGTAACCCCCAAAATTTACAGGGAAAGGTACCTATTTGTACCTATATATTTCACCAAAGAACTGAGATACATGGAGTTAATGAATTGTTTGAGATTTTACAATGCAACTCGGCGGAATGCATTTGTAAACTAAACGGCCTAAATAGCTAGTTTTGGTATTCGGAGAGAAATTTCTTAGTAAAGTAAAATCTCTTACGCATCGCTCCTTGTTTAGCGAACGCTGCTGACTATCCTTCCCTCTCCGTCTCACTCGCGATTACCGACTCGGCGAGGTCGGTAGGTTTTTACTTAAATGACCGTAACTTTTTTATTATGAAAAATTCACGGTAATGTTATAGAAAATAAAATAATCACAATGCTTTGGAGCATCGAATGAGCTATAAATATTGGAAATCGATATCGTGAAATAAAAAGTTATGAGAGTTCAAAGTGCGCACTTTTCATCTGCTACACGAATTTTGGAAGTTGACGGTCATTTTTCTAAAAACTGTGCATAACAAGGTAGGTAAATATGATTGCTTTAGATTCTGCTATAAATGTACTTTCATTTTACAAAAGGAATTATTGATGTATATCGCTTAGTTGCTGAGAAAATAAATACTTTCGGTGGTCTAGTCGCGCGCGCGAAAATGAGTAAAGTTCAACTTTAGCGGCCTATAACTTTTGTCAGGACCACGGGAAAATGTCGTAAAGCGAGATTCTGAAGGTTCAAACATTTCTGAACAAAATGGTGTGGGTCCCAATTCTTTCTACTCCGAAAAAAAAAACTACCTCAAATAAGCGAGTTAGCGCCGGCTCTCCGCTCACCGCTGCACTAATGTTTCAGTTGGAAAATTTGTCTAGAACGCTTTAAATTTGTGATCATTGGCGTACTTTTGCATGGACAAGGGGGGCATATTTTTAATGTCAACCACTATGTTTTATTACATATTTTTAACTTGCACACCTTTTATGCTGTTATATCCAAAATGGTAGGTACTCTTCAATAATATATACCTAATGAAAACTAGTGGATAGTTGCCATTTAAAAATTCCCCCTTTAAACTACGTACATTGATAGCAAACTTTGTATAATTTTGGATGCCATGAAGAGCTTCTTTAAAATAATGTTGTATTGAAAATTCACTGTTCCATACAAAACTTCCACTCTGCCTGATAGACAGCCTCCTATGTGGATAGATAGGTGCATTTGTCTCCATGGAAATTAACTGTCAGATAGACGTAACCGTAACATGACAGACCGACCCTGGGATTGTAAGATACAGCCAAACGACTCACAGTCACACGAACAGAGGATTTAGTGCTTTTGTAACATCATACTCGTGGCATTAATTACACTCAGGATACATGATCTAATATCTATGACCATAACAAATAGTGAACAATTTTAATTGAAATTGGTCCAACATAAACAAGTTAAAAAGTAATCGTAAACGATTTACATAAAGCGCATTTCCACTTGCATTCATTTCCCATTTATAAGATGCAACTTCTGATAAAATCGTAAAAATCCGGCCACAAATATGAAAGATAGCGTTGCTCATGGGCAATCCATTTTTGACGTGTTACTTCAATTTCAGTTTATGAGAAGAATTTCATTTCAATGCTTTTCTAAATAAGAAAGTTGGAACTGCGCATGCGCAAACCTAAATTTAAAAACATTTTTAGATTTTCCTTTGTTCCAAGCGCCTAAGTATCAAATTTCACTTAAATGGTGCCATAGATAAAAAAGTTGGCACTGCGCATGCGCAAAAGAAAATTTTGAGACCGCAAAACCAAATTTTGAAATTGGCGTTTGATTTTCCTTTATTCCAAGTACCTATGTATCAAATTTCATTCAAATACTTTTATAAGTAAAAAAGTTTGCAATTCGGTTTATAAATGGTCGAGATGCGAAAAGGGCACTGTGAATTTTGAATCGATTCGATTTAACTTTTGGCATTGCGTATTATATGGCTAAAGCTATGCCCATATTGAATTTCATGCAATTCAGTTCATAACTAACGGAGATGTAAAAGCGATCGAACATTTCTAACAAAGTTATCGTTCACACGGACAGATAGATGGACAGACAGACAAAGGAACAGACGGACAGACCAGCATGCAGACGACAGATAGCAATGCAAAATTATAAACGATCTCTAGGATCGTTAATAAACGGCAAAAGTGTAAAATTATAGAACATGTAAAAAAAACGGTTTTTTGTTTTTTTTTACAATAACTTTTTTTGTAAGCGGTACAGAAAAAATTCCTTCCTTGGTACAAGACTCGACGCCATAACGAACCAAATAGCGAAAAAAGTAGAACAATAGCTCTTAAGATAAAGAACTAGTAGCGTCGCAAAACGAGCGGACGGACGGACGGATGGACGGACGGACAAAGTGGCCACAATAGCGCATTTTTTTTATTTTTGTGGAAATGCGCTAAAAAGAAATGTAATGTTGAAGCTGATGGCGAAAAATACAAAGACGGACAATGGAGAGTTGTCAGCAAGATCCTGACTTATTTACTACGAAACAGTAAATTCTGTTCTTTGTTTTCGTTGCAAACTTTTTGCTCACACCGTCCCCTAGTAGAAGGATAAAGTAATTGGGGAAACCTTTAAATCAACATGAAATCAGTCTTTCAAAGTGAAAAGAACTTCATCGAAATCATAATGAATATAGGTACTATCGATCCAAGGAAGTGGTATTATTTAAATGTAACACTCTGTAATATCTTAACGTCAATTATTTTAATTCTTTTTCCTGATTACATTGATGTATCCTAGGATGTATCACAACCTATATTTTTTTATATAATTTTGAAATTACATGTTTCTATGGGTACCGTAAGCCAGTTAGTTGCTTGATTGGTATCGGCTGCTTTAGTTACCATGGAAACAATAAACAAAACAAAATCTTCATGACTCCATAGCCTAGTATTTATAAACCGTAAAAAATAAGGTTTTTAATTTAGCTTCATGGATAAGATTAAAGAAAATATGGCATGTGATCAGAACAAAAAAATTTAAAATAATTAGCATTAATATATGCAGGGTGTTGCATTTAAGAAATTCCGCCATTCTGTCAAATGGGAAATGGTGACCCAAAATTTTTTTACTACGCCACTGAATTTTACGTAAAAATATTGAAAATAGTCAGTTTTCAACTTTTTTCTATCTTATGTGGATAGTAGGTATATGACAACATCGGGAAAAGTCAAACATTTCGTTTTCTCCCTGTTATCTCAGAAACAAACGTAGCTAGATTGATTCTGTTTGTGGTATTAAAAGTTTCACAAATAAATGGGACAAGGCATCGAAAACCACAAATCTCTATGTTTGAAAACAGCTGAGATACACTGCAGTCTCAATCAAAATAGGACACAAAGTATTCAAAATAAACCGTTATGGAAAAGTGGAAATGTGGCGGGAAATTCAAAAATGTACGTAAAAGGTGAAAGGAAAGGGGGCTTAACTATAGCTATTGGTTTTTAGAATAATTAACAGAGTGCTAATAGAAACTGAAAGGGTAGCAAATATCTGGATCCTGCTGAAGACAGTAGATAGGAAGCAATTGAATTTGCTCAACACACAAATTTCTTTGTACTCGATTGTTAAACCAAGACCTACTTGAATATATGTTTCGAAATTTAAGAAGTCAAAATGGAAGCTGTGGGAAGATTGCCCAACTGTAATTTAAGTCTTCAGCGCTCCTTCCAGTCACTAAGTAACGTCGCGTGAAATCAATCTATTTGGAGGTGAAGTACTTACACATTAGAAACTATCAATAAACCTTTGTGTTTAATGGCATACGAGAAAAAAATTCAAGACAATTAATTAGTGCATCTGGCTCACACCTAGTTACTAAACGGATATATTTCACACAGCGGAAGCGTTTTATTCCCTTGCTTAATTACAATTTCGAGTTTTACTTTCGCGAAATTGAAGCCGATTTGCTCCGATTCGTAATACATATGGACATTTGCAGTCAGCTGTACCATACAGAAGCAATCTGTTTGTTTCTATTCTACAGAGGGCAGCATTTTCCAAGGAGAGATAAGACCAAAACCTGAAAAGAACCTCATGCACGTCAATTAGTGTAACTTATTTTAAATTTTTGACTTGTATAAATAGTGGTCGATTACTTTTAGGAATTTGCATTTTGATTTGAAGTAATTTTGACATTTCTAAAGGAATCGTACTTATTAATTGATAAGAATCGAATCCAAACAAAGGATTTGGGAATGTTCTTTATTTAATTTCAGTTATATGAACTATGGTTGGATTCAAATTGCGTGTGACATTCAGAAGGGATTGTACCGACTATGGGGCTTAGTGGTAGAGCGTTGGGTTACATAGTCGGGAGATCGGGTGTTCGAACATGGGTTGAGGTGAATTTTTCATCTGTGGTAGAGATTTTCTTAGATCAGATTCGAGCATTCGGCGGCTACTCCGAATTAGGTTTTCCCGCAGACCGGGGTAGTATAGAACAACGTAAGACCTTCTGCAGGGGCACCTCTAAAAAGCAAATGTAAGTGTAAAGCAAGTGTAATGTAATTGGGCGAAAGCCTGTTGAGGGCCCAACACAAGAGAGGAACAATAAATAAATAAATCATGCATCAGGTATTTTTTATTGACTCTAGCAATTTTGTAGCATAGTACTTATGAAACTCAATAGTCGCCGGGTGGAAACAGAGGTTTATAAATCATCTGGAATGAATCGAAGGTGATAACATGAGCAGTGGTGGATTTTCTGTAGACACCGTTTTCCAAGGGTAAGTTGGAATAGTTGGATCTAGTAGGTAAGTGTTAAGTGTAGACGTTGAGTGAAGGATTATTACTCAATGGTGTAGAGTTTTATTGACAGTTTCGGTTTTTATTGTGATGTTCGTGAATCATTTAGAGTAGGTAGTTCTGTTGCTCCGAAATACCACAAAGATGCGAGGGGCAAACCACTGAGGAATTCTGGTTTACAACCTCTTGGAATTCATGGAATTCTTGCAACTCTTTTAGAATTCATGGAATTCATTGAATTTTTTTGGAATTAATGGAATTTTCCCGTGGAATTCTTGTGGAATTCATGGAATTCGTTTGCTAATCATGGAAATCTTTGGGTAATTTTTATTGAATCCATTTGGAATTCTCATGGATCTCTAAATCTTTTTACAAGCTATGGTTTAGGTTGTGGTTTACTTTTTATTGACGTTTAGTTCATACATTTTTTATAGTCTTAGAATCTGAAGGGTAACTGTTCATTTATTTTTACTTATGATAAAGAAATACTCAGCTCTCACATCACGTTCAAACAGTAGGACTCAAAATGAACTCAAATAATGCGCCACTGACCTTCACAGTCATAAAAGTAAACTTTTCTCCTCGCTTTCCCTCGACGTTTCTATAAATGTTGTAAAAAAATAAATTATTATATGTAAAATGCTCTCTATAATAACAACATTATCAACTTAACAATTCTCTTAGAATAAAACGAAACGTCAATGATATTTAATTCCCTGTTATTAAGGTTCACTATACAAAACAAGTAAAAGGGTTTTCGCCCTAAGGCGAGTAACTTCAAGGCAGTTTTCATGAATTGATCAGTATTTCCCAAGAAGCCATAGCTATGTGCGCTGTGATTTTCTTTACTAGAGGCATATACCGGGTGGTGCCTAGCGCGACGCAGCATAGGGATTTCAATGGTAATTTCTTTAGAGTCAATTACTAGCCCCCTTAATTATTTTAGAGCAAAAGACTAAATACGTTTTTTTAGAGAAAAAAATACGCTGGAGTAGAACCACACCATTTACATGTTTCCTATGTAGGTACATGCTATTTATTTATTTTACGAGTTGTGTGTATCTCTATTGATCGTACAGGTATTTTGATGTGTTTTTCTACTGAATTGATTTATCATGTTTTCCACTGCATTTATTATGTTTTGTGTGTTTTGATTTTATGAACTTATTTAATTGCATTTGATTTGATTATCTGATTTTTATCATACAATTTGAGATGTTTTATTTATGTGTATTTTCTTTTGCATTTTATTGCTGTAGGTGATTTATTTCTTGTATTTGTGTGGCCTATGCCGGGGTTTTAGTCCCGTAGAAGGTTTCCCTGGCATGGTCTTGTTGTGTGCGTTAATATATTTATTTGATCTTGTCATTTCTTACGCACAAAAGTTCTGTCTTTTATTTAATTCCCTTCTCGATTTATGTCTCACGTCCCAACACATAAAAGATTACACAACGTAGGAGTCCATTCGTGCCACCCATATCGAACCGACTGCCATCCAAATTTAAGTGTCGGGAAACGTCTATCGTTTCGACTTGAAAGGTAGGTGGCTCTGCTAGTAGTTCTTGCTAGAGTTGCCAACGGTAAGTATAGGGTAAGTCAACGTTTTCAGTGTCGGCTTGATAGACCCCTAGGAACATTACATGCTTTCAAAACTAAAGATAACATATTTTGAGCAGACAAAGAATTCATTTTGTCATCAGCTGACAAAATCATTTATAGTAAGATGTTTATCCTCCCATAGTATGAAATGGGAATCGGGATTTCTACTCGGGTTTCTGTCAACGCCACAGATTTTGGTTTCGTCTACTTGCACTGATTGCGTGTTGTAAGTTTGTTATGCTAATAATATAATATAGGATCCGGATTATATAACAAAGACATACTCTTTACTATAATCGAATGGATACGAATGTGTTGACATACCTTACGTTTTGCAAGAAGTATAATTTATTTTTGAAGGTCACTGGAATTCATTGGAATTCTTTTTAGAAGTAACTGCAATTCAATGGAATTCAATGGAATTCTTTGGAAGTCAATGGAATTTTTTGGAATTCAATGGAATTCTTTTGCAGTTTTGGCAGCTTCTTGGAAGTCCCATGGAATTATTTTGGAATTCTGGAATTATTTTGCACTTTTGGAATTCTGGTGTACACATTTTTGCTGTGGTTTACCCCTCGCAAAGATATTAAACTTAACGTGTACACAAAATGAAATTGGATTTTATAATATTATAATTGAATAACTAAGATTTTAACTAGTTAAGAAAAATGTCAGCTTATAAGTTTTTCCCATGGAGAGACCAATCAATTTAGGAATAAGTGGAGATTTCCCAATTCCCATGCCCACCAGCACGAAATGAATTCATATGATTTAATGATCGTGAACTTCTCAATCGGTTTTCATTTGCGTTTGCACGTACCTACTCTTACAACAAAACACCTAATTTTGCGCTTTACGAAATTGCGTCCATGCGTCATATTTGTGAAAGTAGAATTTATTTCTGAGGTTTCCCACGCCAACTCTGTGTTGTTGGTGGTTAATTAACAATTAGCACTCTGACTTTATCCGAACGTTAATTGTTATAATAGATTTCACACGCTGAGGTCATTTCGTTTATAAATTTTTTGCTTCCTATATGTCTGCACTTTTAGTAGATATCACATTTCACAAATCAACATAATTTTCGTTTAATTACTTATATAAAAAAAACAACATCCTCCTATTTCGCCGATGATTTCATAAGCGCGCGTTTGACGTCACCTAATGAAAACTAACTGGTTTTCCTCTCTCCTTTTCCCGTTATCCAAGAGGAAGACGCATCGCGATCATAAAAATAATAAAATTAGTCGATAGATCTCAATTACCTAAAAAAAAGATTAGAGCGTTTCGCTGATTTAATAAAAGTGGACTGCATGAGCTTTCACTGCACTCCGAGTAAAAGCTCGGGCTTGTGCCACCTGCGACACGATATACACAGCTGCTACTAGAATCTGGCCTTCGCTTACGAGATTACTAAACTCGGGCAAAGTTCATTTGCAGACCCGGCTTTTGGGAAATTGCTTTACTAAAAGTCTCGCAAAAACGTTCAATAACTTATCCCTTTTCGTATTCGACATTCTGATTTAGTATTAAATTTAGACTAGCATCCATTTGGTATCATGATGTTTGTGACTTGTGACGATATTACTGTACTTTAAAAATACGTATTTTACTTTTGTTATTGTTATGTGCATAAATCGTTATTAGTATTATTATTTATTTAATAATCTGTACCGGCGGCGCACTATAATCTACAGTTAATTCATGTATGCTTCCTTGCATTCAGTGTACAAAATCTTGGTACGGTATAAACGGCTAAGCGAACGGCAATACACACTAGATAATATCCTCTCTCATAAATAAATGAATTAATAGTTGTGTAAACTACGCCAGGGGGACTTTTTATTTGGCTTCGGCACAGGCTTCGGTACCTGCAGTAATGATGGGTGGTGGGTCACTCTGTATGCCCAATTTAATTTTTGTTATTAACGTTTGATGTGGTCATGGGTTGGGATTAAAAATGCAATGCAATTATTATAAATAACTTGAATACATATCATCTTGTTTATTGTTTGCGTAATATTTGTAAAATTTGATCTCATGTTTTTCTCCTGCCGTAGATAAGAAGTTTTCTTATCGCTGAGTACGCATAAGTACGTGTTATCTCCGTATTGAACACAAGTGCAGTTTTGTCTTTTGATCTTTGATCTAAAACGTAGCCGTATATCGTAGTTGCTTTTTGCCCTGGCGTTTTGTCGTATATCGGAGTGTTTTGGAACAAGACAAGTGCATTTAATTTAACTACATCCCAAATACGAAACGATGGATCAACCACTACATTAACTGCACCTTAGTTCGATATAGGTGTACACGTATTCGGAGGATTGAATTGTGTTTGTTCCTTCAACAATAAACGTTACTCAGTGGAGCTGTTCTATAAGGTTTTCCAGGTATCAGTTAAAGTGAAGTTATCCACCATTAAAAATCCAAGTAAAATAACAAGAAAGCAGTGCATAAGGAAGCACAATTTGTTGTTTGTTGAAAATCACAATTTTGACCGGATTAGGAATTATTAACACTGACAGTAATTAAGATTTCATTTGATTTATTTAATCGATCGCTTGTTGCGTGGCGTGTTTCATCTGACCTTGAGTGTCATCCCTTCTTTCAGTTGATTTGGTTGATTGATGTTGAATAAATTTGTTTCATCTGTAAATGGTTAATTTTGTGCGTAATCCAGCCCAAATTACGATCTAGATAAGGGTTTTCAAGATTCATTTGTAGTGTCCAGCGGTATGTTAGGTGTAATTAAAAATGTGTAGTCGGATTCTTTGGAATTGCTTTATTATTAAATGTGGTTTAGTGGTACTATCCCTTTTGACCATATTGACCACTGATTTTGTTGACATCTGTAGGTCTATTGGCTATATTTCCGCCATTGGTATTGTAGAGCTTATAGGTTATATTGGCGTCTTTCGTATTTTTGTCTGAATTCGGTTTATTTTATTTTGTATTGACTAAGTATTAGCTTTATGAAATCAATTGATTTGATTGGCATCATCGTTGCACTGCGATTAGTTGCCCATCTTCTGAGTGCTAACTACTACCTTCTACTACTTTTTTCTTCGACCGGAAATGCTTTCTATCATTAATTTGGTGATGACGACACCATAACTTATACGCAAGTTAGAAGGTAGCGCTCGCAGACACAGGAATACTGTCTTTCTATTGCGAATCATACTCTTATATAGCTCCGGGTATTGTAAGATAAGAACGGTAAACGCCCAATACATAAAACGACAGGCTTAGAGACTCGAGTTTTATAAATGCCGAGTTACTGCTATATTGATTATTTCATCCATTTATCTGCGTTGCTCGACCACGTGGGGCATTGTTTTTACTGTGAGATGGACCATTCAATGCACAAAAATAATATGATGAAATATTCATTCATCTTTGGGAAAGTAGAACCAAGAAAAGAAAACACTTAGTATTTGACTCAATTTATGATCATTGCGTGGCTCTCGAGGATTTGGCGTTGTATTCCAAAAACTATTTTCCTAAGTGGGACTCAAATCAAATCGACAACTTTTATGGGTACGTCTTCATAAGCCTCTAAAGCTATAAGCAACGCTTACTTATAATTATTGTTCTCAGAAATATTGGCGCAAGTACTTCAAACGAAAACCGTCTAATGATACAGGTCAAATTTGTAAATACTTTCATTGATTAGCAAAACAAACGATTACGACGCTCATTTGAAGAAGCTCAATTATTTTTACTACAATCCTTTGAGAGGCATAATACAACTAATCATTTGCAATCTAAACTCGGATTCAGCACGAATAAGAAGACTCGTCAACACTCAACAGAAATTTACGCACCTAATGTTCAAATAAATTGAATAAACGAAGTTCGGAAGTGCGTATAATATACTGCATCAAATCAAGCGAGTTTATCAATGAATGCGCTATGCGTTCGTGTCCTACATTTTCATTTTAGTCGTCCTCGTTTTAATTCATTGTAAACTGCGGCGGTTAATTAAGGCAATTTCCTATATGAAATCTTTGAGAGATTCGCACGATCCTTTGCCCCAAAAGCTAAAAGTTCAAGAATAATGACATCACTTCAATCTACACGAGAATGGTGATTCACATTGTTATTGTTTAGTAGATATTCCGCTTTTTAAAGCGACCATCGGTCTTAATTTCTAGACGTTCGGTTATATGTTTCAATAAATTGATGAAATTTAATTTACTTCAAGGTAAACATTCTAAACTATTTGATTAGCAATAATCAACCAAAAACATAATTTTGTTAGCTCGATTATTTGGAGCTAAAACATAATCACGGGACCTATAAAGGAACCGGATAAAATATATTGAATGGCCAAATTATCAAATGTCACCATGGAATAGAGAACTAGATGGAATGGCAAACCTTAAATTGCCATAACGAAGTGTTGCGATTTCCTTGGACAAGAAGGTCTGTGGTCATGTCACATCTGAACTTCTTCTATCTCATCTTCAAAAATGAAGAAGCGATGAAGACTTTATTAATTCGGGAAACTCAGCAGCCCTGATCAACTCCTTACAATTCCAAAGAGTTATTTAAAACATGTTTAATTAACACCTAACATAATTCTGGGTACAAATGGAAAAACTAAATGTGGACTCGATTAAGTACACAGTTGATTATTTATACACGCCATAAATTTATTCGATAAAAAAATCAATCAATAAACCTGTATGAAGGAAAGCCACTCATGGCCTATAAACAAAGTACCACGCACATGCGATCGATTGAAACAAATCAAATTTAAAAGAACATTCTAATTAGGTACCTTTAAATCTTAATATATTCCTAACATCTGGTCATAACTATGAGTTTGTTTAACTGATTGGTTTTGTTGTGATTTAAAATGTGATATTGACTTTTTGGAATACTTGGAAAACCCCTAATGAAAGCCTCAATTATGTCATGACTGCTGCACAACACTCAAGTCCACTAAAAAAGACGGCCGGCTACCACTCTCGTCTAACTTGAATATGCGGTTGTTGATTTTCAAATTAATTAACCTTCACGGAGAAATAACGAATTCCTTATCGTGAGACCAGATTTAAGTGGGATAAAGTTTTAAAAAACACTTAACGGAATTATTTCCATATGCCCTAATCTTCCTTAAGGTAATCCAACTGAACAATAAATCATTCAAAACGGATAATTTGTATTTAAAGCAAATTAACAACCGCACTTAACCTTAACAAATTAAAATTTAACTCATACAGGGTGACCCAACATAACTTTAGGTGCTCATACCAATAAAATTATTCACATGACGTAGTTTTCACCTGAGTTTACATAACAATATGTTTGAGGTATAAAATGGTGCGCATCATTATGATAAAATGACGTAAGACCTCAGTTATCTTTACCAAAACCTATTTAAAAAAATAGATAATAATAATAATAATAACCTAACTGTAAAACTAAACTATTTCACCATACGAGAACAAAACACAAACTACAACGAACACTCACAAAACAACTATCAATGTATACAGACCGATTAAAACGATATAAGGAAAGTGTAGATAGGAAAAACACCATAACACACAATTTAAACGTAAAGCTATTTTACAGTTAGGTAAAGTCGAATTAAACAAAATACAGAAAAGTGTAAAGCAAAAATTTAGGAATCATCGTTGTACATTTTCGTCGTAGATTTTTGCTCGTTTTTGCCAGTTACATCGTTAAGAATTTTCCGCTTATCATCATGCAGGAAATCATACCACGTACTAGAAATCCAGCACTATTACTAGTCAAGGGTAGAAACAATTTATTTATTATTAAGCTGCAGGTATCAGTAGCTCTAAGCCAAGGGTTCCTCAAGTCGCCTGCGATACCACAATCGAAAAGGAATTCAAAACCGGTAATATAAACAGCTTATTATCATTTACAGGGCGAGTTTCGGGTGTCTTAAACTTACGAACGATTGGTATAATATGTTTGATTTATTGTAACGCAGCACCCAATTTCCACCAGTTTTGATGACCACTCTGTGTATGAACGCCCGGTATAAAGAGGCGCTTCGGTACGAAAATGTCGTTTTGGTTCTAAGAGTTGAAGATAGAAGCTCAAGGTAATTGATTTAATTGTTAGAGCTGTGCTTCAGCCGCCGCTACCGTAATTAACGCTGCAACTAATCCGCCGTTTGCAACCGTTCTCGTCAAGATATTTTAATTGTTGCATCCGAAAGATCTTCTCATTTAGACGAAGCGAGCAAATTATGATTTTAGAATTTCAGGCACATTAAGTCATTATTAGGTTTCTGTTTCTTAGAACATTGGAACCGCAAGGCCATGCATGTTTACGCGGTTATTAGCTTGATAGCAATGCAATTAACAATAGGTGTTATATAACAATAGGGACTACCGCTTGTAGATTTCTACTTCCGCTTAATTAAGTACCTAAGTGAAATTAACATAAATTCAGTAAACGTCATTCCATATAGTCACGTGGGGCATCAACAGAAGCCCTCTTAATTGATTTGAATTTTGGGACCCATTACAGGTTTTTAGGCCGTCAGCCGGGCGTATAATTAAAGAAGTTGTAATTTTTGGACAGTATTAAACGAATACGCCGGCAAGTTTCCTACGTTCCCTCTCCGTATTTTGGGAGCTTTATATAAGGTAAACGCTTAATTTAGAAAATCATTTGCCTTTTGCATCTTTTTGCCTTTGGGGTTTAACTGTATTTAAGTCTTTTGCTTTCTTCCTTTTGTTTATTGTACTGTTCAAATTAAAAAAATTCAATAAGAACCGAACGAACCGCGCAACAGACGTATTATATACGGTTATATTACTACCTCTAATCTATATAAAGAGAAATTTGCGATGTTTTTGATAAATGTTCATATTAGAAGTCCCGTGGGGCACAATAGGACGGGCAAAATTTTCTATTTCCGGTTCTGCCCCATTGATGATTCACTATTAACTAACACCTGTGTGCCTGCACCTTGCACCGGTGCCTTGTCCTTCGACATTTTCAAAATCGTCAAAGGACCTGTTTCCGGTACCACAAGCTTTGATATTAGCGAAACCAAATTGTCGTAAACGAGGTAAAATGATCATTCTCACAAGATCGCCATATAAAAATAAGTTGGAAGAAAAATTGAACAAGTCGAGGAACAAGCAGAAAAAGCAAAACAGAAGAAGGCAAAAAACAAAAAAACAAAAGTTTTCAGTTGTGATCGCCAGAATGAAGAGGAAACGGAGAAGAATACGAAGAAATAAAGAAGAAGAGTTCTGATGATGACAACAAAAAAAAAAGATGATGGGTAGGCGCAATGCGTGAAATGCACAAACGCCCATGAAAGTTGCACTGGCTTGAGAGAAGTCGATTTAGTTGCATTTCAGTCCTAATTATATTTTGTCCGATATTGCTCCAAGTCGGGACCAGTTCTGCCCCAACGGTGGGGGCAAAATCGGATAGAGACTGTTCACAGAAAGCAATATTTTTTAGCGCATTTTTGCAAATTTATTTGTAAAAAGGTAGCTTTTAATCTCACTTTTGCTGGCTGGCTGGCTGGCGGTAAATGCGGGCCAGTAGAAGAACGTTTGTAGAAAGACGACGCGTGTACATGAACCTACCGGGGTCGTGTAATTAACAAGTTTAGGTACATCTGGGCGCCATCACCGAGCGTCGTTTACTTATGTGGTGATTTTTCTTTCTACAGCTTTGGTCCTATTATTTTCAGGTTGGTGTCGTTGGAAAGATCTTGTAAACGCGCACAACTCCTGTCGGACGGATTTTTTATTTTTTTTTCATAGGTGCAAAATTAACCACCGCGCGTCTTCCAGGGGTAAGTAACCTCAAGCGCCCAAAAGTTTCTTAAAAACTGGAATCGCGGTCTTATTTTCTGGAGGGTTTTTACCGAAATCTACCAAAATTCGAATTGCGGGTGAACGGCCCCAAAAATTGGGTACTATTTTGTGAAGCATTTTTAAAGAAATTTACCAAAATGCGAATTGCTGGTGAACGGGACGTCGGAAGTGGATACCAACAATGGGAATAAAAAAATGCGCTGAAGTCCCTTCGATCTCAGACGAGGACTTTGATCATTTTTGTTATTTGGTAAGAGTTATTTTGTTTAATATTTGTTTTCTATACCTAGTATGTCTATAACAAGTTATATGAAGAGGTTTTTCGTTTTTTTTAAGTTTTTATGTAACTTTACTCTTCCGGTTATGCCCCCCTTTTCCCTACAACTTACAGGACGATTTTGAAGAAATTATCTAAAACAGCATCTAAGAGGAAGAAGATCCCTGTAATTTTTTAATCTCGAGAAACACTTTGGAAAGGGGCTTCTAAGGAAAGGTTTGTGTTAGCGTTTCTATTGCAATTGCTAGGCCAGTTCAGGATCTCAACATTGACGAAGAAGCTTTGCTTAAAGGAAAAATATAGGGGTAATTCGGTCTAGGTGTCTATCTACTCCTACTTCTGTCTACCTCAAACAAATGTTTGAATTGATTATTTCTGATATAGTTTTTGCAACCCTACGTTCCATGCGAAAAACCCTCCGTTAATTCAAGAAACGAAATCCGATTGTTGCCGTTTAGGATGTCCAACATTTTTTGTGAAAAGCCATGTTACAGTTTTGACTGTAGATATATTCGCCTAACATACATGTTCAACATATTTTGAATTTATCGGTCTACAACAGAGTTGGACTGGGCCACTGGGTCAACTGGGTCACTTGGGTCACTGAATTAAACTGGGTCACTGGGTCACGTCATACTCTTTTCAGTTAGACCCAGTTTGACCCAGTGACCCAATTTGACCCAGTGACCCAATTTGACCCAGTGACTCAGTTTGACCCAGTGACCCAGTTTGACCCAGTGACCCAATTTCACCCGGGGACCCAATTTGACCCAGTAATCTAGTTTGATCGAATAACGCAGTTAAGTCAGTGCCCTCCGTTCAAGTGTACAGATTATGAAATAAATGAAACTTAATGCTGGTTTGTTGAAAATAATACTGGATTGCTTGACAACTGCCATTTCTGTTTGCTTTAATACTGCCGTAAAAAACTGTCCATGTCCCGAATTGTATTATAGTAATGTTATTTCGAAACAGTTCCCTCCTTCATTTCTTTGCTTCAAGGCTTACCAGTTGCTTACAGGTGTTCATTCACATTTAATTTTTTTCTACTAGTTAGCTTAATCCAAATAAATCTTTTCTCTAAATACTTTCATTGACTACTTGACTACAAACTATAAACAAATGCATTTGATTTTTTAGCTATTAGTTCTTTTGAATGAAATTGGGCTACGTGCTTGTTGGCGAATATTATTGAGTTTTTTCTTTAATTAAAAGTTACTTGAAATTGTTTTGGATTGTGAGCAACCCTGGGTACGTTCCGGCTTTTGCCCACAGCCTCGGGTAGCGTCGGGAAATAATTGGCGAGCAAAGAAAATTAAAAGTGTATTGGCTAAATAGAAATAAACATATATATATACAAAATAAAATAATATAAAAGATTTCCGGAGCAGTCCTCGTATTTACTTGGGGAGTACTGCCATCTGCCGGTAGTTATCTGGCCCCAGCGTGTCAGCTGGTTTGCTGTCAATGCCGTTTTCGTGTCGGACTGTAGGTTAATTTCCACGTGCAGTGCTGTCTAGAATGTAACAAATTAATTGATGCGGGATTGAGGGCTGCGCCACCCGAACGAGGTAACCAACAGAACCTGCGGGGTGAGTGTTCGAACTGTAACAACTAACCTTTCTCGTGACGGCTTTCAGCCCCTTATGGTTAACGTAGGCCGGAGCACTGTGCCCCAGGTTCAGGCAGGACGGGGCGACGGGAAGATACTACGGAGGTGTACTTCGTATAAAACCAGGAGTCACGCTCTGATTTCGTTTTGAAGACACGGACAGGTAGGAACGTATGGAGAGTAGCTGGTAATCTTGCGGAATACTTGTTGTGGAACTGGTCAGAGTAATAAAGGTAACAGCTTGCACGTTTAATAAAGGGTTGAAAGATTGTTGTTTTAATGACACTATAAACACTCACTCACCTCGACCGCTAATTACGATTAACCCCCTAGGGCTAACGGCAACACACTCAACACAGGGAACGACAGGGGTGCAGGTTAACAAAGGTTTTACAGGTACTGGAACGACGGTTAAGGGTACAAATTATATAGGAATAAATCACAGGTAAATAAGGCTGGTTAATAGCAAAAGGCACTGGTAAAGATAGAAGCAAAAGTTACAAACACTGGACTGACACAGGTATATATAGCTTGGAGATCTGGTGGGGAAGACGATTAGGAGGGGCGAAATTAAGTGGAAATATCTGGGGGAAATCTCATTTACTGGTTTTGGGCAGATTATTTCCTCACCCTTAATTTCGTTTCCTCACAGGATGATACCTAACAATAATTTAATTACTGGGTCACCGGATTCAACTGGATCAATCTAGGGGTCAACGGTTTAAACTGGGCCACCGGGTCAAGATGGGTCACCGAGTAAAGATGGGTCACTGGGTCACCGGGTCAAGCTGGGCCACAGGGTCAAACTGGGTCACCGGGCCAAGCTGGGTCACCGGGTCAATCTGGGTCACCGGGTCAAACTGGGTCAAGCTGGGTCACCGGGTCAAACTGGGTCACCGGGTCAGTAAACCAACTGAGTCACCGGGTCACTCTATGCTTGACCCAGTCCAACTCTGGTCTACAAGGTTAGTACATAGTTTAAAACATTTTAATACACTTTTTTCTATTTCGGTGTCACAATGATGATTTTGTACAACTGTTTTCAGCCAAAAACAGTTGTACAAAGACAATGATTATAGTCGTTTTTTTTGGTAACTCTTATCTTAAGTTGGCAGTTACTAGTTAGTACAAGTAGGTACTTCGTTGGGTACTTCCATATTTGAACTTCAAAATGTCAGTCTTACTACGCTGCCAACCTAAAACTTAACGGCATAAAAAGTGTTCCCAACTTAAAACATGTTAGTTCTAATGTTCCCTATAGTTTCTGTTAGTGATTTTTTTAATTAAATTAAAGCTCCGAAATAGAAAAAATAGTATGAAAAACGCGTGTTACAATGCTTTATTGTAATACTCCTATCTTGCGGACACTCGTGGCTACCCTTCGCGTCGCCACTCGTGCCACAAGATAGTCGTATTACAATAGGTCGCATTGTAACACTTGTCTTTCAATATACTATTGTACACTTTTGTACAGTTGTACAAAATTCTCATTATAGTACCGAAATAGAAAAACAAATTTCTAAAATGCGACCTAACATTTTAATACACTTAGGTCGCATTTTAGAAATTTGTTTTTCTATTTCGGTACTATAATGAGAATTTTGTACAACTGTTTTCGGCAAAAACAGTGTTACAATGACTTTCATTGTAACATTGTTTTTGGTAACTTTTCATCTCTAAGTTGGCTCTATCTCCATCTTTCAACTTCAACGTCAAATCATCAGATGTCAAATCAAATTGTGTAAAATTTAAGTTTATTCATTGATTTTTGGTATACCAAGAACATTCAAATCCACAGTTTTCGTTTTCGTATTAAAAAAAATTAGAAACATTTATTTCGCATGAAAACCAAAATGATAAATCTTAGTTTTCTTCTTTTTAAGGTTTGTTTGTAAACCTAGCCTTAATTTAAGCAACATCACGAGGCTTTTGAGAAAATCAACTACGACTTGGAAGTTACCCGCGATTTTTGCCAAAAATATGCTTTGCAGCTTAATCCCACTAAGTGTAATGCCATGTTATTTAGTAATAAGTTAACAAAATCCCAAATGCCCAGAATGCACATTAATAATCTGGCCATCCCATTTGTGGATAAATGTAAGAATCTAGGCGTAATTCTTGACACATCCCTTAGGTTTAGACCTCACGTTACAATGTGCATTCAGAGAGCATTTTTGAACTTGAGATTATTGTTTACCCATAAATTCTATTTGAGTACTCCAATAAAGTTAATGTTATGCAACTCTCTGGTGTTATCACATTTTGCTCACTGTTCCCCGGTTTACTCATCCTGTATTACC
>NW_022170596.1:6579973-6581210 GCF_008802855.1 Photinus pyralis
GTTACCGAGTTCGTTGATTCTTTGTTATTACTTATTAACGATCCTCGTGACCGTTCATAATTTTGTATTGCTGTCTGTCTGTCCGTTTGTCGCCCGTATGCACGATAACTTTGTGTAGAAACGTCCGATCATTTTGAAAATGGGTACGCATATTCTTATAGATATAAGAAAGGTCGCTATTGTTTTTCAGCTGAGTAAACTAACGCACCAAAAAGTTACAGCCCAAAAACTGCCCACACCTGAAAAGAAAATAATAATAAAAAAAAAAAATAAATAATAATAAATAAATGAAATGCATGTTATCATAAAATTGCCGGTATCATCGATGTGCACATCGAACCAAAACGGTGTATTTGAATTTGCTTTCCGTTTAGCACGGTTCGTATAACACAGGTCTGGAAACTCGAAACCTGTTTCATAATTTTTTTCCTTTATTTTATAGTGGCGGAGATAGTGTTAGCAATTTGCTACTCTTCCCACTCAACCCACTATACAATCACAAACAGCCATGCCTTACCTGGGAAATGGGAATCGAACCCAGGACCCTTGTAGCCAAAGTTAGAGCTACTATAGTAACGTAAGCTCATCTGAGCTACGCAGGTCGTGTATGTGTATGTGAGAAGTGAGGCCGTTACTGTCGCGTAGTATCGAAAGTCTTCAGGGCGGCGTGTGGGTCGAGAAATGTTTTCTGGCAACTGTCATGGTTGACTTGTAAACACAAGGAGTACCGCCCTTAGACCATACCGCCGTACGCAGAAAAATACCGCCGCTTTGAGAAAAATGACGAAACCGTGCGTTGTGGCGAAATCCAAACCGGGTACAAAATGTTAAACAAAAACTTCGTTTTTTAAAAGTGCCGGTGTGAAATTCGTAAAAAGTGTTTTGGTACGTTTATGTGGAGCTGCCGCTGCGGAATAGAACAGCGCTAAGAGTCGGCGATGAACGCAACGCTATTTTCTTTCCTTGCTTTGTTGTGTTTAATATTTGAGCATCGATTACGCTAGACGCACGATTCCCGAAGATGTGCTTTGTTCACATCGACTGACCTTGATGTGAACGTGAATGTGACTGCATTCTCGAACCTACCACATCGAGCGATAAGTTGATCGAACGCAACGACTGGTCTAGACCACTCGTTGCGTGAAAGTCATGCGCAGTTGCAGCTACAGGACGGATCTTGCAGCTGTTTTGCTATAGAGGTTATTCAGTGCCCTAACCTATAAATTCAGATATTTTC
>NW_022170596.1:6581310-6583154 GCF_008802855.1 Photinus pyralis
GAAAATTGATTTGGGATCCTGAATTTAACAGAGCTCTTCAGTTTACAGTTCCATGTTTGCGATAGTACCTGGCTGATGCTACAAGCTATATTGCTACTCACTTGTGCTTGCGCTGCAGCAGGTGGAGAAGTTATGTTTCTTCCGGCAAACCTAGCAATTGCGACTTGAGCAGTCCTTTGCTTCATGGTTGGAATTCAAGCAATTGATTTACAGGGAAACATTCTTCACATGGGCAATTCTGTTATCGATCGACATGATCAAGAAATTAGTACACCGTTGCATTGTATGTGGTCCATGAATAGCACTTCGGAACTGATTGCTTGCTTCTTAAAGCCGAGTTTTGGAATGCCGTTTCCATTACTTAGCTTAGCTCTCCCTGATCTCAATACTTTCCAGGATTGTGGCTCTGTTCTGAGGAAAGTTGAGAAATTCATCGAGAGTTGGATACTTGTCTTCATCAGTCTAGAACCTATCCCGTTCCTTTAGGTTTAGAGTATCACTCTTATATTTTTCGCTGATGATGGTTATGTTATGAGGTTAGAATTCAATTGCTGTGTAGTTGGCAAACTTTTTAGAAAATTCCACGTGTCTTTCAGACCTGATTCGTTGATGCGAAGGGTGGACAACGTTCGAAGATGCAGCTTTCTCCGCAGGAACTCGTAGCTGGAGCGAAGTGGACTACTGGATTTCACGATTTGCGGTAAATGCTGGTTTCTAACGATCGATAGGTACTTTATCGTTACGACGTATTCAACCTATTGCGATCCCAGATTATATTGCAAATTATTCCCGTGTGATTCCTGTGTTGATCTAATTTATTCGTATCGCACCTCTCACTGCACGTGAGACATGATGGTTAGGGACATTCGTCGGAGCATTTTAGGTAGAAGTTCTCGCATTTACATACACTTGTCTCTTGAGTAATTTCTTTCATTATGTTGTGTGGTGCGCAATCAACGTTTGCTGCACGACCAATCCGGCGGGTGCGATGCAAAGATCCGAGTTTTTTTTATCAAAGCAGATCCTCCTCATTAAAATACCCATTTGGTTGATTAACACTTCGAAAACGGCTCATTAAATGGAATTGGGTAGATCGAAAACTGAGATTTTAATGAATATGTACTTTTGCTAAAACACGTCGACGCTTTCCCATTTTCCATTTACAATCTTAAAATGAATCCCCAAAGTAGAAAAGATTTTTCTGAGCTAGCTATTACTCATTTAGCTGGATGATGCATAATGGAAACGAAAACTTTTTCTTTTCCTTTCACGTGTGTACCTATATGTTTATTGTTGCACATCATTTTAATACAGTAAACTAGACAGGATCCTGTCTCAATATTAGATAGTTTTCTTTCCAAGCCATCAATCATTTAGAAACACCACAAATGTTGTCGATAAACTTCATAAAAGAATTACTGTAATCAAACGGATTTACCTATTTAATTTGAAGACTTGTCGACTTTTTATCTGAGAAAACTCCGGGAATCAATATCCGAAACATCATCTACAATAAAAAAAGGACAATAAATCGTATCTTGAGACGTTAAGGGCACATTTCTATACAACTTTATGTTTGATAGTAAATAGGATTAAGTAAAGAAATCTGATCTATACGGATGTCAACCTTAACCTAGAAACTCAGCGAAAGTTTATATAGAATGTATTTTCACGTGTCGACTATTTTTTTGCTTAATCGAAATCGAAAACCAATAAACGGCCAGTCTCTTGAAAAATCACGTATATAGTCAAGAGCTACTTACAGAATATGAAGCTACTCGAGTAGCCAGTTAGCTTGAAAACCATATTTCGGTCGATTTATTCCTTTGCTATGGTATCTTGGC
>NW_022170596.1:6583254-6611690 GCF_008802855.1 Photinus pyralis
AACCATAAATTTATAATAGTCTTAAAAGGGATTCATTTATAACAGTAATTATTATTTATCACTTACAATTTATAACATAACACATGCGAAGTTGGAACCGACTCGAAACACAATTCGGTTTGCTTATATAGCAAACAACATTCTTTCGAGAATGGCGCCTCGATGTCTATCGGGATTTCTGGAATATTCGCTACACAACTTAAAAGGTCTACGACAGCGCATTTTGCATACGTAACTTGGCCCTATTACGAAAGAGCACATAAGTTAGTGATTGTACATTAAAGCAATGCAATTTGCAGTTTCCGCGACCAAATTATTGATAAAATGAAGATTTAGAAGGACGGAAAGACGCGTGTAATGGCGCATTTTATTTTTGGAAACATGCGTTAAAAGTACGAACAGATTCAGTACTAAAAAAATTACAGTTTATAGTAAATATGGCTACGTGCAATCGCAAACGGTCACAAAACCACCCACAAGCACCTGTCCAGCTAGCTCAATCAAGTACAAGTACTAACAAAACTTTTAAAAGGAAACAATTAGGTATAATTTTTTTAATGCACGTCCAATTTCGATGTTGACGTAAATTTTATTCATTTGAAAAATTCAGCAACCTTAGCCACCTCCAAAATTCAACAACAGTATCAGTATCTTTAAGATCTTTAAAAATATACTGATCGTCTGAAAATGGAGGAATTTCCAGTATTTTTTAGAGAAAACTCGTATGAAATGTTCTGATATATTGTAGGTGCAGTTATCTTATTCTTTTTATTGGATAAGACCGAGGATAAAACTTACGTGATCGAAATCAAGCCCCGAATATGAATTAAATGAAGTGAATGGTGAAATAGAAAAATTTTATTTAATAGGCTCACTCCTATATAATTTTTTAACGAGAAATACCTACTGCTTTTTGTTTCATCTTGTGAAAAGCGGTTGCCAAAAGACAGGGCTAGCATATATACGGAAGTAATCAGAAGATAAGTACGTTTCGTTATAAGGCCATAGTTGTTCAAAATCAGGAAATTGTACTTTTCATAAAAAAACAGTAAAAGCTTTTGAAAGATTAAACATAAATTGTAAAAGTTCAATGCTTTTCTACTACTATAGATACATATATATGTTTGTTGACTGAAGTGAAAGTTTCAGTTTAATACCTGCTTACCGTTAACGAACACAAAATTCCAATTTACATCCCTAAAAGCCAGAAACTTTAAATGAAACCGCAGGAATTATATGAATATACCAGGACAGAAGACAGAACATGCTTAAATGTCTATCTTTTGCACGCTTCTACAAATAATTTATAGAGTAGGTATTTGAAGCGAAAACGCTATTTTCAGTTCTATGATTCTACGCGACTAAATCATTTGTAGTTAAAATTTACGCAATGTTTGATACAATTGAACGTAGTGTAACAGGGAGAATTATTAGATCTTAGCGTATACTGATTTTGTTACCTAGCACCTGGGTATGATGAGAACAATTTCCACAAACTTTAGTGTTGCATATTATTGATAATGTTCAATTCAATCTGAAAGTTAAGTTTCAGACACGAAGAAAACGGAATCACGACCTCGGAGACCTCGGCAAATAGTTTATTTGCACATTAGATGTATTTTTAGCGACACCATTTGATTGATAAGTTTGGCTGTATCATGGTGTAAAAAATGTAGTAGGTGTACAAACGTTCTTCTCAAAATAATGTGTGATATTATGCATACTATGCCCAGTCTAACTGGAGTCGTCACCTAAAGAGTTGGACAGTAAAAATGAGCGCATTACACTGCGAAACATGAGATGTTCAAGAGGGGGAGATGGTAGTAGCCCAATTTTTTACAGACAACAACACAATTTGGAAACCAAGGTCTATGCTAGGTCAACTTAGACTTGGAACAACTTTAAAACGCCATATTAATCAACTCCGCCGTACAAATATACAAAAAGTAGGTACATTTTCAAATTACACCTCCGAAACAATAATCACAAAATGACTACTAACATTTTGTATCTGATGATGTTCAAAGACCAAATGAACCAACACAACCAGATACTCAACGTCGCCCAGTACCCGAACAACAAGTACCTACAATTACCATCAGCTAGTGAGGATCACGAAGAGTAACGCGAGCACCAGGATTGGTACGATTAAGTTACACACTGATTCTGGAATTATCTACCACAAGTGAACTTTTAAGAGAGGGAAACTGTGGTGCCTTCCATAATATTCAAAAGAATGCAGAATGCATTTGTCAATGTAATAAAAATAAATGTTTTTTCTACGTTGTTAATAGAATATTAAAAAAAACCTTTAATATTCGTAAATTATTCAACAGTGACTGTAAAATAAATACAATGTTGCGGAATGAAATTGGGGTGGACACTTTGGGTATTCAAGATTCGTTAAAAGACGTGCTATATGGGTTGAACTTTCTGGGATTATGGGTCATCAACCTATTTATACCAATTTTTGATTACCTAGTCGTTAGAAGATCAGGAAAAAAACAACTTAATAATGAATGACTGTTCAATATACCTTATGTAGGTAATTGAGCGAAGGGGTAATTGAATACTTAGGTACATTTGATTGTCATCATGTACAGCTTATATGCATGTGTGATCAGTACACACAAAAAAGCTTAGTTTTTGATTCGTCAGCGGTATGGCAAAAATTTACTGTCAATAAAGAATTGTTTAGAAAAAGGTATAAATTTCATTAAAAAGATTCCCGTTATACTTTCAGCTTTTAGAAATAGGTTTTCGTAACGATTTAGTTCAAGCAAAATACAAAACCTCCAGTTTTTCATAAGTCAATATACAAACTAGCCTAGGCATTAAACCTGCCGGTAGTTATAAATCTGCATAAAAATAAAATTCTGAATCATCTACCTATTAAAGAAATTTGCCTTATTATACGTTACGTCTTTAAAAAAAAATACAAAGCAATAGAAACGGGTGCTTTCATCCGCGTTAGTTTTCGAAATCGCACCGCAACAAACCCACCCCGTGTATGGAAGGAAAAATGTGTTGAAATACCCTAAACGGTAAATAGATTTTATGGCGACGATAAAAAGATCTTAATGTACTGTTATCTGCAAATGATGTGACTATTTATAGAAAATACACACCGTTAACCCCTATAGATGTGTATTGCGAAACGAAGAAATTATATGTAAACAGTAACGTATAAAATCTAATCAGGCTATTTACTCTTATTTTCTGCCTACCTACTTTTTAATATGAGAGTAAACAATCAATCAGTTTCGTTTATTATCGAAGTTTATTGGTTTCTATTATTGTGGTTTGTATTTAAAGCGTATTGATTATTTAGGTAAGTGACGTTTGAGTGGAAGCAAAACAAATGTAAAATGCAAATTTACTTGCACCACCTCATTTAAAGAATTATACAATCGTTCTGTACTGCAAAATGGCGAAAATGCAAGTTAATCATATATATACTTCTCTTATATATATGAAGTTAATTAAGCAACGCGGTTCAAATTGATGGATGCAAAGTGCAACATTAGAAATAATTGGTTATGGTCATATTACTAAAGGTTAATCGTTCCTTTAAACTTTAAAGGATCTAATGTGAGTATGGTTACATTTACAGATATATTTAGGGTAAAATGGTACCTCTCAGAAATGGGCTCTATGCAGATGACTATTTTGGTGGGTGTTTTGCGCAATATGAACTTCATTAAGCCTACCGTGTCGACAGCGATAATAGTACCAAGTGTGCAAATAAAGAACGCCTGAAACCAGAGAATCTGCTAAAAACCGAACGAAAAAGTGTAAGTAAATGGATATATACGAAAGGTATTTAGACGAGCGACCCCTGCTTCTGCGATTACGGCGCCACGAAATACTAGCAGATTATTGGATTACAGCGGGCTTTTGGTGGCATCTGACAAATTGTTTGTTTATTACTTATCCACTTACTTATGCCTAATCACCATGACAAGTTACACGATTGAATTTGAAAAGCACGTTCAAGTGGTAAAACTGTTCTATAAAATCAGTGTTCGTTTGTTCATTAGTGCAAACGGTGCGCGCATTGGGTCCATTTTACGGTTCGGAACTTAGGCCTACGCCCATTTAGTTATTCGCTGACTGGGCTCAGAATCGTTTGAAAGAAAAG
The DNA here is from genome assembly GCF_008802855.1 of Photinus pyralis. Lineage (NCBI taxonomy): Eukaryota > Metazoa > Arthropoda > Insecta > Coleoptera > Lampyridae > Photinus > Photinus pyralis. Next base: position 6,587,396 of record NW_022170596.1, read on the forward strand.
ACAATTTTTTGCCGTGTGGGGGCGACACGGCCCACGGGAGGTTTACCACATGATAATGCATCCTCAAAAAGTCACCGTTCGGTGTGGATTTTGGGCCGGCGGCGTCATTTGTTCGTAATTTTTTGAAAACGACATTGGTGAGGCGGTCACCATCAACGGCGAGCGCTACAGAGCGATGATAACCCATTTTTTTGGGGCCAAAATGAACCATATGTTATACGACATGTGGTGAATTCTTCACAAAAAATGTTCTTAGGGTATTTTGTGTACGGTTGACTTTTAACATAAAAATGCCGCTAATAAAACATGGAACTTCAAGATCGTTGTGCTGACGTGACAATTTATAAACGGTTAAAGAAAAGAAGATTGTAAAGGCAAATGTATATGCTGCATGTAATAATAGCACACTTATAATCTAAGACTATTAATTGAAGCAATGAATTGATATTGGCACCCTCGTTGGTACCAAGACATTTGGTTATTCCCCTAAACCATTCAGCCCAAACACATAGCGTTTGAAAAGTATAGTTGTTTAGGTAGAAATTAATTTCAAAAGTATTGTTTATATAAGAAATGGCCCCTGAGTCCCAGAATAATCTTAAGACTCTAGCAAAAATGCATACGTATAGTACTGTCGTTTTCATTACCTATTAATAGCTATGAGTGATATTATGCTTGTTTTGAAAACATTTTTCATTTACAATTGTTAAAAACTTACTCAATTTCTCTATAGCAATTCGGGGGAGCACGATCATTTCTCAACGCACCTACACCACCAGTTCACGTTTAACTAACAACTGGCATCAATTTTAAATTATGACGTGGTGTCTGCGTGATAATGATAAGAGTCACCTTTTATATCCGTGACCGCCAATTATTACTGCTGTGTACCTGTTATTTATCGCAGGGTGAATCATTTGATAAATCGGCGTGCAGTTTTAATCAAAAAGTCCTGCTATTCCAAATATATCGCAATGGGAATAATTTTGAAAAGCCAAGGTAAATTCGCCGGTTATATTTAACTCTAATGGTTTTAAGCTGATCAGAAACTGTACAATCTGGCACTAAAAAGCGCAATTGACACAAGCTAATCTGCTTTAGACTGATTGATTCTTCGCGATTGAGCAAAGGGTATTTTCGCCTCCAGATCTAGGGGCTATTCTTGAAGGGCCTAACATTAACTCCATAAAAGTTTGTAAATTAAAGGTTTAGTAGTAGGTGTTGACTTTTTTGAAAATAGGTTAAGGTTTTAATAGTTAGTCTAAGAGGGGTAGAACAACAAGCAAGTTTTACCAGAACATGTTGTCTTCGATTCGACGCGTCCTTTAATGCATCCTCTTCACGTTGCTCAATGTGTGCGCCAGTGCCAACGGTTTTGGCCAATACGTAGGACCATCATGTAGAAGGGGGGTTTGTGGTAACTGGGGACACGCGTTGCAGGGAGATCCGAGTGGATCCGGTGTTTCCGTATACACTTAGGTATAGTACTTGTATGCTGTAAATAAATCAATTAATCAATCAAGAGCGACAAGTATTGGGTAAAATTTAATCAGTTAGTCCCTTGACCATCTTTGAAGGATAGCTAAATTATCTATTGATTCAATTTAGGGTATATGACATCGGTGTAATTTCACGTTCTTACAAGTTGCATTACTTTCTGAACTTAACCATTTAAATGTATGCGGTGAGATGATACTGTAACGTAAGTTTCGTTACGTGCTTCTTATAGAATTAATTAACAATAAATTTATAACAGTCTCGAAATTGATTAATTTATAACAGTAAAAAGATATTATTTATTACTCACGAATACACCATTTATAACGGCGCGAACTATGTATACTTCGGCGTTGAAAATGAAACTGAACTGATTCATAATTTGATTTGGTTACATAGAAAAACCCATTCTTTCTCGATAGCTGTCGAACGCTTCCCGACACATCCGAGCCTTTCTAGAATGTTCTCGAACAAACACGTCATACTTCTCGGAAAAACTACGGCACATACACCTTCGTCCCTTATCGCCAACGACTTCTTTCATGGCGCCTCGAAGTCTTTCAAAATTTCTGGAATGGGATGTACCTATATCTTTTAGAGCGCCTGTTTGGTTAGATTATAATGACGCAACCCAACAAACGCATATTGATCCCAAATTTTGTACTCCCTCCCATAAGTGATAAGAGTAATTCTCTCCCAAATGAAAAATTGGCTTTGAGCATATTTGGTATGGCTTGAGTATCTATAATATGACTATAGTAAAAGCAGTGATTAGTAATTTATTGCGTAAGACAGATAATCATGAAAATGTAAATTGGAAATCGCCGTTAATTAACAGTTCCAGTATAAATATTGAAAGTAATCAGAGTTCATCCCCTTTAGTAATAACACATGACGTTATTGGAAATGCACATTAATCACTATGTTTAATTCAAACATTACGCGAAATGACAGCGCGCTTTTTAAAGCAACCTCAGTTCGCTGAAAGCGTAGATACCTACCGCTATTACTTACTTTTAAAATAATTAGGCGATTATTTAAAAAAAGGAAGCCATTTAATTTGAATGTCCAAATGAGAAATTGTCCCCATAGAAGTGACGTACTGCTTCGCATACTGCGAGCTATTACTACTCCAGCAGTATTGTTAAATGTATTACACTCATTCTCCCCAAAGTAAAAAATAAGCGATTCATCTCCGACTTGAATAGTAACCATGGTATCCCGTCGAATGCATTCTCGATATCTGGATTATCAACGCAAAAAAGTTCCACCCCCTAACAGATATTGTGTTGCAATTCGTGCAATGTAGCAAGCAACTAACAAGGATTTACATATGCATAATAAACATATAAGATGTATCGTCTAGGAAGTTCTGAACGTATTTAACTATTGCACATTGTTGAGCCGTAAAATAAGTTAAGTAAATCTAATTAAACTTGGTGGAAAATCGAGCAAGATTTGTTAACAATTTAATTATGTTGCGAAGCGCACTTCGTTACCAACGCAAATTCTTGAGCTTTCGCGTACGACTATAAACAGTTCGGGATCTTTTGAAAAAGTTTTGCGAACGATATTTTGGAAATGCAGTATCAAATGGATTTATACTCTGTGTTCAAATCAAGAAAAATTGAAAGGCACGATGTTAATTTCCAGATTTCGTTTTGCACGATATTTGACATCTTATGAACTAGTTAACAGGCAAAAAGCCAACAAATTATAGCGAAGTACCACAACATGTGATAATAAGTTTCCGTCTTAAGAAGGAAGTTTCTAACATAATTACGTACTTACATTGTACTGCATTCCTGATGTAAATTTCCTGATGGTTAAATTTGGACCAATGCATTGCTCTCAGACCCTTTTGGCAGTCGTTTATGTTGAATAAACGTTTGTCGCTGTAATTTAATTCATGTACAACAATAGAAATGTGTAAATATGTAAAAATGAGATGAAGGAATTTATAATTCATTATGATTATACATTAAATATTTTGATATCGAGCTTTAAATGTTTCAAACAGTTTTTTTTGTAACAAAGCACCTACTTTTCGCCTTGAAGTTACCAGTGTTAGTGATCACTCTGTAGAGGAGCGCCCGGTATATAGAAGGTAATTGATTTAAATTCTAGAGTTGTGTTTTAGTCGCTGTTACCGTAAACAGAAGCTGTAATTAATTCGCGTTTGCAACCGTTCCCGTCAAGATATTTAATTGTTTTTGTTACCTCCGAAAGCTCTTGTCATTTAAAAGACGGGGGCGAATGAATATTTTAGAATTTCAGCTCCGTTAAATAATTCGTTAGATGATTTTGTTTTGGTTTCGTATATTAATTTAAAACGAGCATTAACACTGCAAACCTGCCGACCTGAGAAATTGCAATTAACAATGAACCGACTTTAAAACTTTCATTCTGGCCAATTAAGTAAGTGTAGCTAAATAAATGTGTTGCAGTGAATAGCATCCGATTAAGTCGTGAGGGGTCTCAAAAGTAGCGAGCTTAGTTAATTTGAATTTTAAGACAAGTTGCAGATTTTTAGAACGTCAGCAGGCTGCACAATTAAAAAATAAGTTTTAATTTTTGGATATAGATACCACATACTGTTTTTGTAAACTTTTACGTTAATAAATCTGATCTTAATGTAAAAATCGGACTAATGAATTTACCCCCAAGAGATGGAGAATTTCGCGCAAAGTTGTATTATTACTTTTATTTTTTTTATCCCTAAAATATGCATGCTGTCGTGTATTTTTTTATCTAAAACGGGAATGTTTCAGTAAAAATAAAGGCAATTAGGTACCGATTAGAAGAACTGATATGTATTTTTACAATATTTCAATTGACATAGAGAGTCCTAAAGACTTGCACCATTGTTGTGCGCAGTGCTTCACATCTCCAATTCTTCTCACTTAGAACTTATTGCAAAAAAACATTACTTCCTACTTTAAATTGTATTTATACCATCAGATTATCAGAAGAATATACGTTCAAAAGTTACAGAGTGTTTAGAAGGGGGGCACTAGGTACTGGTAACTATTTTTGGGTGGTTAAGATAGGGGAAGTCCTAGACCAGTAGGCATAAAGGTGGTAAGCCAAATTTAAAGAACCATTCTTTGATAAATTTAATATATTTCGGTTGACGTTCTGATGAAGGTTGCAACGTCAACCGAAATATATTAAATTTATCAAAGAATGGTTCTTTAAATTTGGCTTACCACCTTTATGCTTACTGCCCTGGACCAGGACTTTCCCCATCTTAACCACCCAATAATAGAAGGGAGGCTACAGAGTGCAAAGCGAACACAATACAATCAAGAATGAATCGCCAAATTTTATCCAAGCGACTTCTTCCGATTATATTTACCCAATAATAATATACAGTGGGTGTACGATTTTGCGAGGACTTCTAACGCTTCCAGCTGAATACAAATCATAGCTAACGATTTAGACAGTTGAATGAATCCGTCACGCGAAAATTTTCAGAGGCAATTAAGCATGCAGGCACCGAAAGAAGCGCGAAAGCCGAATGTAATAAAATTTGCATAAAACTGGAAATCGGAATTAACGCCCGATCGCATAATCAACGCCTTTACTCTTAATCAACCGTGTTAAAGCCATCACCTATGGTTATCAAACAGACGAACGACGCGCATGTCATGGCGGTATAAAGACGCTCTTCAAGCGCCACGGCGCTCACAACCTGCTCGCTTCCAATAAATACCAAACGCTAACCATCACAGTCTTCTCGAGCGTCTTTTCGTTCGCGAAACTCGCAACTTTCAAAGTTTTCAGTGCGCGCCACCAGTTTTGAATACATATATAAGCGATTTTCTCCGTCGAGCTTTTCGAAATTTACAGCAAAGGTAAGTGTCGCTTCCTCTATCATATATACCGAGGAACGGAAAAACGAAAATAATTAATTAAATCTCTTGTTACCTAAAAAAAATCCAGAGACACGTAAACGTGAAATTCCAATAACGCAATTATATAATTAGTCTGATGTCGGCAAACAAATTACCTTTTAAACGTGCTTGGTTGATTGAGTTTACCGTTCCTTTTGACGATGAAACCAAGCGCTTTCTGATTGACATACTTCCCAAAAAAAACTGAATTGACAAAGACATGACACAAACCCACTCTTGAAACTAGAATGATCTAATTTTGCTACCTTGGGACGGATTGTAATCATTCCCAAAACAGAAAAAATCTAAATATGTAAATAATTCCCGGAAAGGTTTCGGGGATAATCCTGCATGCAGTCAACTTTGCATACCAAGAGCATATAGCAGGTATACATTTTTTACCGAAAAGGCATTCTGAAAGCCAAAGCTGTGCAAATGTGATGTTATAAAAATAGAAATCTTGCCATTGATTTTCTATAATTTGATTATTTGTATTTTCGTGATTGAAACCGAATTTTCTTTTATTTATAAAATTAATGGGTGACGTAGGTACTTAACTGTGTAATTCAAACATAGCACCACTATGTTTTGATAAATGCTAGATCTACAAATCTTGCATACCTATAGAAACAACCTAAATTTGAAAAAGAAACATCCTTTTGGCTTCAGGCTAGGTTTTCAAATAACTTTTTACACTTGAATTGTGAAGGATGCATATTTATTCAGCCCTCGGTCAACTAGATGAATCTCGCCTCGCCTAAATCAAAAAGTGTGCACAAATTGTGGTTTTTCTTTTCTTTTACATCTATTTCGCGAGTTTTGGTTGAAATGAATTTCACGCTTTTTTAAACTTGGACACTAACTATTTAAAAATAGTACATTTTTGGGGGATGATGTCTCTGAAGTTAGTTTACTCATACAACACATGCTTATTATGACTACATTAGAACATTTCCGTTAGTTTTCCACTTCAAATAAGAATGTAGGTACTTTTATCACCAAATAGAAAACTCAACATTATAATTTATTTACCCCGAATCAAACTAAGCGATAAGGCGATTTGTCCACGTCTGTTATCTGGCATAATCATCACAATGTTATTAAAGATAACAAAGGAGCCACTTTTTACACGTGTGTGTACAATGCATTACTACATGCATGGGCGTAGGTACTAAGTTCACCCCAAAAAAATGTCATTGAATAGAAGACATCGTGGAAGCCCTTTATTATACCGTTGTGGTACCGTGACAAGTAGTATGGATACTCATTTCCCAGATCATAGAAAATTAAAATATGTAACCGTTCTCATCGTGAATCTACAATTTTAATGTGGGCCAATAATGTTATAATAAAATACGTACCTAATAATGGTAAAGTAAAAATTTAGGGCTGTTATAGACAATGAGGGCACTTTGTCCGTCAGTTCTCCAAGTTGTACAAGAAACATGAAGCTTATCACTCATGCATGTGAATCCATACCTATATGATCGTTTAGATTACAAAATATATCCCACATACAAGGTAAACATTCATCCACAGAAGATGTTCCAAATGAAAAACAAGTATGCTGTAAATAAACCAAATATGACTATTAACTAATAGTTATTTGTGTACCAAGGCCGTAAAAGTGATCTTTTTTGGCCGAAGCTGCTGTTTGTGGCCGAGGCGGTAGCCGAGGCCGCAATTCAGATGAGGCCTAACAAATCACTTTTGGCCAAGGGGCACACAACATTTTTTAGGCGATCCTCAAAAAATAATTCAAAAATTTGCTCATAAACATATTTTTTCTGAAAATCATAGTTATCTTAGACAATTAAAAACAAAGCATTCCCTGTCGTATGTAATAAATTATAATTAGCATCTTTGCGTGTGTTTTGTGCGTATCAAAATGGGTGATAGCGACAGTTCAGATACCCCAAATGAAATTTTGGAAGCTGCAAGCGTTGCGACCCTAAGTCATATATGATATAAGAGCAGGCGTTTGAGAGTAAAAGTACAATCGCAACTTCCTCCGCTGCATAAGATTTTAATAATGTCAAATGCAATAGGTCCTTCGTAACTGTGGCTTCCAAGACCTTATAGTTAACATGCTGTACAATTATTAGAAACCTGATTACCTACTTTGATGGTAGGTATAGCTACTTGTGTTCTCGGTTAATTGCTGGTGATTCTTCGTATAATAATGTAAGCAATAACATCTTCCTCATATTTTGGTTCTACACTTCAAAAAGGTCTGCAAGCAGCAAAGATTGAAACGTCAAACTATAATTTTAAATGTGAACATTGTGATTATGCAAAATAGTGTGAAACATTCCTACAAGTCCGAAAATGAAAAAAACGCACGGGGATGGCCCAATCCTTGATGGGGCTAGACCAGATAGACGCTTTGTATCAAACAGATTACTTTTTCTCAAACATCAGTTTCAAATAAGTAGGTACAGTTTGACAGATGATAGCCTAAAAATGGTTTTTTTTCTAAACGAAACGTTAAACTAGGTAACTGATTTATTTAGTTTTCCATTTTTGAATTTTGCTTTAGTAACGTAAGCTGACAACGGAAGGAAACGGATTGTTAACGTAAGTTCGACGAATGTGCTTATCCCTAAAATTAAACGGCACTTTTTTCTCGTTGAGATTCTTTCAATAGAATAAAATCCCGCCCCGCAACCGCACGTTATGAGTTCGTTATCGAAATAGTTATTTACATAAAAGTTTGGAAAATCGCACATTACTGGCGAGGATATATTGAAGTTTGAGGCCCCTTCGGATTAAATTACAGTGTTTTTTTGTTAATGTTAATGTTGCATTTTGTTTAAATAATTGTAAATAAATGGGTTTTACGTTTGTTTAAAATCGTAAATCATTTATGTAATAGTCACTTTAAACTAATAATAATAATAATAATAATAATTGTGAATATTTATTTTATTTTTATTTTTCTTTAGAACCCTACATAACTTCACTAGACACAGACACAGACACTAATCGTTACTTGATTTTAATCCGTGCGATTAGTTAACCAGGCTAGACCTGAGTTCTCACAAGAAACACCGACAATAATAATAATAATAATAATAATAGAATGAAACATTTTCTATCCGAAAAATACATATGTGTCTTGTAACTTGTCCTATATCTGTGTAGATCGTCGGACAAATAAAGATTTTTTTTCTGTGACGGGAAAAACGTTTGACATTTTATCTCTGTTGATATAGGTAACAAAATGTCACTTTTTATGAAATTACTTTTTTTCCCCCGGGAAAAAAGTGAGTACTTTTTTCCCGGATATACTCGCATAGGTATACACATAAATAAAGATAGATATTCAATTGTTGTGACGCTACTTTCACTACTTCTACTAACTCAGGTGAAGTCAGAGAAAATTCAGAATTTTTAACTTTATCTCATTCAATATAACTACTAATCAATCAAATCAAATGACAAAAACTGAATTGACAGATATTTGAGTGAAGGTTTCCTTAGCAACGCAGTTCGTATTGTCGCGAGAAGTACAACAGCCTATCTGCAGTTGAAAACTTCAATTTTCTCTAAATCGATACGACTACTAAATGTCAAAGATGAAAACGCAAATAATACTGTAGACAGGGTGAAAATGTCTGGAACACCGATTATATCTTCAAAACGACATTTTTAACGAAGCTTTTTATAGTATTCAAACTTATAAAAAGTTTGATATCAATCTACGTACTGTAAATTTGTGGCCAGTGGCGTACTGTAACGGAAGCTTGTTAATAGGGCTTAATCATTTTTAAGTTTTTGTATAAATTTCAAATTAAATATTTTGCTAGAGTTGCGCATGGAAAATTTTAGTCAATTTAGATTTGTGGGAAGATCGTGGTTTTCGTAAAATGAAACCATACGCCACCACTGACTGTAATAATATTCAATTCTAATTTCTGCAGTTATAGTATTTGAACAACGCGACGAGCAGGTTCAGGGAGGAGTTAGTACCTCAACTCAATTACAATAAGGTAACAATTTGCTTTATATCCACTGAAACGATGGCATTGGGAGTTTCGTCAGAAACTAATTTTTTTTAAGTTAAAATCAGATATTAACAAAAACATCTTAAGAAGTCGGTAGATAAGTAATGAAAATATTGTGTATATTATTTTCAGCTGACCCAGGTACCACACATGGTCCACATAATTGCCGTTGCGCCTTGCGGTTGTTGTATCGTCGGGTGTAACCAATCGGATTCTTATTTTATCTTGGATCTCTTCTGATCTTTTAATTCTTGAAAATCTTTCCATCCTCGACTATAATGACCCATCTAGGACCTGGCATTACCATCTAGGAACTCCATGGTACGGTCAATATCGTTTTGATAATTTCCCTCGAAAATCTTTCTAATGTTTTTATAAAATTATCGGATGTTGTTCCCGCCAAATTTCTTCGGCTTGTGATGTAAAGATTTCCCAAAGGTCGATTTTCTTCAATTTTTGCTTTGAGGTTACCCATATCCGTATCGAGTTCGTTAATCCTGTCTTCATTTTTCTTCACCCCCTCTCCTAGTTCATCTACCACAAACTACTGGCTCTCGGACAGTTTCATGTCTTTCTTGTATCTCTAATATTGTGTAGTCTTGGTCATCCAGCTTATTGGAAATTTTTCCTGCCACTGGTCGCATGATTTATTTTGGCTTTGGTTGATTTCTGCACGCACGATTTGGATTTTTAACCGATTTTCCTTAATTTCTCCTATAGTTTCTTCTCTTCTGCTCTTAACTTATCTTGGCCAGTTTTTCTAATTGAATGTTTTTCACTTCAAAGTTTATTTCGCGGTGAGGATTGAGCCCCTTACGGCAAGTCTTACACTGAAAAAAATGACTTCCTTGTGGTAACAAATTTAGAATTGCTACATGCATATTGTTGCAGCAGCAAAAAGAAATGGTTTTTAGAACTAAATAATTTACTGCTTTAGTTTTCCCAAGTAGTTGCGATTTCCTGGGGTTAATAATGAAACTTTGTTGGAGGATAGCAAACATTTTTTGTTAAGAGCGCCAACGAGCATTTTGCATTGATTCCATGAACATAAAAGTATGCCTTCATAACAAAAAGCAGTTTGCTGATAAACCTAATACCACTGTATTTGTGACAACATACTAAATTCCTTAACTTGAAGGACGAAAATAATATAAAATTTTATTTATAATACTGCAATCATGCAATTCCCAAGTAGTTGACAGGATGTGCTTATCTCACCTTGCCTTGCATGTCCCAGAGTGCCAGCCAGATGTGAGAGGACATCATTACAAAGTACTCTGTGACCCTGTCCAGTGTCATAATTACTAGCTCATTTTTTCATGGTAAGTCGCCAATCTTGTACCTACTGAATTTCGGTTATTTACATTACGAACTTTTAGAATTTTAATGTTTTTTCAATGGCTGAACAAAGTGTAGGTGATATATTGGAACAATGGGGATTCCCGGAACTACTTTTGGTGTTTGAAGGTAAGTGTAACTTTAATCCATAAATTGTTTTGAATTATCTTTTGTTTTCCGGCATTTTCATTTTTAGATTTTTCGAACAACGACAACTCGAAAAGTGCCGGTCTGATCAGAAACTGGTCGAGGAACTTTTTATTCAGTTTTCTTTGTATAACACCATCCCATAGTCCGTGTGCGCGAATTTCGAAACACGCTGTATATGTAAAAGCTGTTTACATGTAGTGTAGGTAAGTTTTAATCTCGGTTTTAATTTAAGTGTTTTATATTTTGTCTTTGGAGATGTTAATGATAAAAAAGTTTTTCTTTTGTAGTTAGGTAAACAGTAAGTGATTTAATAAATGTGTATTTTAAAAAAAAAAGTGATTTGTTTTAATTGACATCACCAAAACGCGTGGACGATGCAGACAGAGCGGAAAATTTATTGTTCCAACCAGGATTCATAGTTAATCCAACTAATCATTTGAGACAATTTATGAGTTTCCAGCATAAATGGTATGCTACTACAACAAAGATAAAAAAGGACAAATTAGGAGGTCCAGCAAATACTCGTTAGTTTATATAACAATACCGCTATGCTGCTGCGACTAAGCATTACTTGTTACAGGGACAAATTTTTTTGCAAGCTTATTTAGTTCCTCAAACAAAAATGGTATGCTTTCTTAACTAACTTGTATAATTTGTCACAAGTAATTGTTTTAGCTACTGGAACAAATTTACTTCCAACAAGTTATGTTGATTTCCTACAGCAAATAATTTTGTTGAGGCTATAGCTACTAAAAAAATTAGTTGGAGTAACTAATTGTTAGTTGCGACAACATTTCTTTTTTTTCAGTGTATCAATGATCATATTACCTTAAATCTTTGTTGTATATCTTTCGACGTTGGCTCCCTTGGAATCGAGATTCTCGGGACCCTATTTGGCCCAAATATTGCTACTACCATTATGGGTCCAACTTTTGCTACTATCATACCGTCTATCTCCCCTATGAGGACTTTAGTGGACTCTTGCTTCTGAGGGCAAGTGAAATTGTTGGTTCTGGTTTTAAAGGGTATCAGATTGCACCATTAAATGGCTTATAGGACTGTTGTATATAGGTATTAAAACGGAAGCGTATCTTGTGCAGAAGTTTAGTAAATATTTTCATCCGTTCATCGTAAAGGCATTCGCGTAGGTATTTCTTAGTGGAGTTAATGTAAACTTAGACTACTTTGATATGTAAATGCTTTTATAACTTACACTAGTCTGCATTAAGAATGCAGTATGTGATATAATTCTTGTGGCTCCTCTCCACCCAGGAACAATTTTAATTTGGCAAGGATTTCCATAATTAAAAAGTATATCCCGCGATATCGCATATTTTCGTAGTCTTAGGTATGTGATTTCTATTTTAATTTCGAATTACCAAAAAAATGAAAGCTCAGCAAATAAATGACCCTTCTGCTAATATTAAATAGCTTAATACAAAAGTAAGATCTTATACTTTCCTTATGAAAAGAGCGTTCAAGGCAATTTGTCAGAAATTCATTAGAGTCCCATTAACAATATTTTATAACATGATGTAATTCGACTTCGAAGCCATTTATTCTTTTAAAAATGTCAGTAAGTAGAGCTTTTTAATTATTCCTCATTTTCCGTCACTTCTTCCCATGGCTGCCGGTAATTCAGCCAATCCTATTAACACCTATTATCCAGTCACGAGATGCTAGGCGTCGCCGTTGTCAATTTCAATTAAAAATCTTATTTTTGCGACACGATGTTTACCTTACGTTAATGTAAAACCTGTTAACAAAACACGTTTCATGAGATGAGGTAGAAAATTTTCGTTATTACAGGATACGTCGCGGCGCGGAATTACGGTAAATGTACTCAACTGCACGCAATACGAAATGGCTCATAATCCTTGATGACTTCCTTTCGAGGACCTTAGCAAATAGAGTCCGGCATAATTTTTAATTTCCGAAATTGTCGCGAATGACGTTTATTTGTACAGGTGTAGAGTACCTACCTACTATATTACGGTCTGTTCAAATTGTTTACATTTAATAATTTTAAACCCTCACAAGTCGGAAAGAAATTGAGTATCGCCCAGTTGCAACACTTTAAGTGTCTGCCTTTTTTAATTGAAATTAATTTGATATTTTGAGTGTTATGTTTTTATGTAGGCATTAATTTTTCTTGTTTTTGTCCAAGTACCATATTTCATATTTTTTTGGCATTAAAATGCGGATGATGAAGCATTTCTAATTTTTCAGGTTATATTTAATGAAACTAATTGCTCATTTACGTGAAGGTGTGCGGGCGACAAATTAAGTTGATATATTTTCGTGTCTAGAACGAAATTACCTGAAACGCATATACCTATGCGGATCGACTTTATTTCATTAATCGAAAAGAAACTTTCGCATTTCCCGATGGAACCTATTCATCATTTTTGACAAGATGTGACATAATGAGTAGAAGTAGGTTTAAATGAGAGAAGTTTTACTTATTTTACAATGCGACTGTTCTAAAAATTAGTTCAACTTCGATTGAACCCAATACCGAGACTGTTCAATGGAAACACATTTAGAAACCGTAAGGGATTGGAATTTATCCGACACAAAACACAACTGTTTAAAAACCCTTAGTTCTTCTTCTCAGCGCAAGCTCAGGAGATTGAGTGGATTTTCTTCCTTTTCGAAAAACCGAGTAACTATACAGGGTTTCAGAGAAGAAGCACAAAAAGTTATGCTGCCATACTGACAATATCATCGATACCTGAGCAATACGTAATATAACAAAAACAAACTATACATGGATTTTCTTTACTTTTACTCTTGCAAATCGGGTATAGCGACAGTCTAACGATAACAAACCAATACAGTAGTACAGTCACTATAAGCATAACCAAAGAACAATAAACGAAAACGATAGAACAATAAGCTAGAGCTACACGGTTTAAAAGAACTCTAGACTCGGAATGTATGGCAGAATATTGTTATTAGATCGGAGTATTTAACATAATTTTTGATAGAGAATATCTGCCAATGAGGGATACTGAAATATTGAAGAAAAAAGGTAGTATTTGCTTTAATTTTTAAATTACTACGGGATTTCTTAAAAAGCACAAAAATTCTCATTAGAAACTATTCACATTCGTGTAAGGCATGTTTGGCTAAAACAACTGCAAATTACCTCTATTAACATGTCTTCCAATATAATACGTTTATGAAGCCTGTGTCAGCCTGTATATAAACGTCATGTACCACACCGTAATTACCAAATAATTAATTTATCTATGCACTATGTGTGCTTGTTGGTACTAATACCTAAAAATGGAAACTAATCATTGATTTTCTACACTAACGCCGCCGTCTTTTTCTTTAGCTATACCTTGAAATTGTTAATGGCACCTATCGAACACCGCGTAGGTCAATATTTGCGCTTTATTTTCAGAAAAACGTTCGATCGGTAAATAATTACAAAACGCTTTTTTCGTAATAAGAAGCTGTCCCTCATAGCGATAAAATTGCATCTTGGGAAATAGGTCAACATCCCGCGGTTTTTAATTGTGGAAGTGGCTGCGACGCACATTACTTATATCCGACAACTCTATCCACGCTTAATGCTCGATTTACAATATCTGCCACCGCAATCATTCAAAAGAAACCCATTTTTTTCGCAAATCGTGTTACTTCAAAATCGACGTAACGTACATCAGGTAGATATAGGTATAATGTAAATGCATTTCCTTTGAATTAGTTCTACGTCAATGAATTTTCAATGCATATGTAAGTTGCCGAGCACTCGTTCTCAGACCGAATTCGATTATAGGTATAATTAATTGGTATTATTACTCCACTCGAGGTAGAGCGATGTAAATGATTGACAAGTTGAAGAACACTGGAGATGGGTATAGGTGGCCAAAAATTTCATCAATAGGTGACATAATCAGTACCTACGCCAAAATTCGAAAGGATTTCTTTTCTAATGTAATTAAGTTATTTCGAGTGGGTCTCTAAACTTGATTTTCATATTAATATATAGAAGGAAATCGACTTTTATTTTATTCCATACCAGCATTCAGTATAATAAAAGCATAAGTACCAAACACTTTACTATGGCTGCAACTTTCTGCACCTTAATTTATATGATTTGAATTTAAACAACCTTATTGACTTTTTTGTACACTTATACACTTATACAGTATATTATGGCGGAGGTTGCACCTATAACGCACTTTACAGAGACACAGTGTTCATTTGCAATCAACCTCGATAATTTTTGAGTTGCAAGGTGTCAGAGAAGGTTGGTAACAGTGACCGATTCATTTTGACACAATACCGGCTAAAAAGGTGATGCATACGACAGAATAAGACCTTCAATGCATACCTAGAAAAATCTGTACAAGAGAGCCACACATTTACTAAACTAAAATAGGTATAGTTGTTTATTGTAACAACATTGTTAACAAATTATAGTAAGCTGGAATTTGCAAAAAAAAAGAAAGTGGCTGATACAAAACTAAAAAAACGCCATATTTAAGAAATCTTGTATAGCAATACTGATATAAATATGAATAGAACGCCGCCCACCGATGGCCAAACTAATGTAACAAACCCACTATTATCGTATCAAGTGAGGCTAACCATATAAAAGCTCTGTTGCAGCGAAAATTGATTACGCGCATTATGAATTTGACCTGTAACTTTTTTTAACATCGAGAATGGCCAAAACAAAAATGCATCTGGTGATAGCTACGAAACACTGGTTAGCATCAAAAGACGCAAAATTAGTTAGAATGAATAAACCCCAAACTTAAATTAATTTGTTTCCCAAATAAGTTCTAGAGCCCAGTGTGTTTTACTTAAAACATGAAAACATAGAAGGTTTGGAGGAAAAAGTTGGGGATAAGTATGTGAAGAAATTTTCAATTTCAATTTATTTCGAAATATGTACATATCAGTGTAGTAAGGTAAGGAAAGGTACAATTCATATTGGTAATACTGGGTTCTTTAGAAAATGGTTTCTGAGATGTCTTCCTAGACTACATGCAGGTTTGTCTTTCCAGAAGACTGTAGAGCTTAAGACCTACGTTTCTTGCTCGTGTAGCAAACAGTTATTGGATTTAGAGGGAATGACTAGGTGGGACGTGGGAGTTTCCGATAGGATAGCCATGTAAGTCGGAGTATTTTGGACGGGTACTGACATCATTACGAATGAAAAGGATTGTCTATACGAAGATGGACAGGTAAGTATACAGCATTTTGTAAAAAAATGGCTTACAGGAGGTTTGGGCCTAACTTAGAACTCAAAAAAAAACCTTACCTGTAAAGCACAAAAAGTCTTCTAAAGTGCCTCAAAAATCATAGTACATTTTTAACGAAAAAAGTGTAACAATTATTTAAAAAATAATTCGCCGTTATCAGTTTCATTAACAAAGTAAACAGAGTCGTCCCCTTGGTCGACAAATTCCTCAGTCCCGCAAATCCCGCTCCATTTATGTGCGGGATTAATCTCGCAAAAATGCTGCGGGATCCCGGTATTTCGGAATCCCGCAATCCCTGTATTGCATTCCCTAGTGCGGACAGTAAAATCGTGACGGAGACCTCTGTTTTATGGGCGGGTATTGAAATGCTACCTTGCACTTAAGAAACCCGCTATAGCAAGGGCCGTCCGGGGTTGCGGGGGTGGCGGCATAGCTGAAATTGAACCTTAGGGTGTCTAGAACATCCTCCGAAAGTTTCATAAAGTTATCACAAAATGCAAGGTTGAAACCTATAACCCCCGCACTAATGTGGATTAATTGGGCGTTTGAGTGTTTTTGGCGACCCTTGTTCAAATAAAATAATATGTATACGAGTAAATATAGAAAAATAAAATATTTTTTCTGTATCAACAGACCACTGTATTGTAAAGCCTGCGAGTCCAATCATCTTGTACAGCTTGTGTTACAAGTTTTATTAGTGAATTTTTAGTAGTGAAATGGCGAAAAATGTAAGAGAAGATCATTAGACCATTCAAATTCTTAACTCGAGTTATCTTCTATAAATAAAAACTAGGGACAAACACCTATTCCTCCTTGCATACGACCAAGTCACTAAAGACTACGGCCATGAAGATCATACAGTCGAGGAAACTCGAGATCCGCTTTTGATCTCCTCCTGAAGTGTGCACTTGAGTGCCACTCGGCTGGCATACCAAAAAAAAATTTATTAACGCCCTACTGAATGAGGAAACAAATGTGCTTGCCATACCTACCCCACCACGACAGGTGATGGAGATTCTAACTAATCTGGCGCGAAAGACAATGCACAAAAGGTACCGTGGAGGTCAAAAAAAGGCGTATTGGTGGATCAAGGCCCGGAGGTAATCAGCAAAGTTGAATCTGTCTTCCCACTAGAGCCTCAACATAGAGAACGAAGTGGGGGGATGGGATAACCCTCCAGAGGTAACCATCCAAGAAATTATAACGGCTGCGAGGAGGACGGAGATATTCCAAGCTGTATTCTATGATATGATAAAAAAAAGGCGAATATCCGGCGCTATGAAAGGAGACGAATGCGGTCCTGATATCCAAAAAAGAAGTTGGAAGCGTAGGGCCAATCACATTTACAAGCCATGTGGGGAAATTGTACGAAAGAATCATAGTTATCAAGCCGAGAGTATGGGTTCTGGAAAGGCAGGGGGACGAGGGAGGCGCTACAAAGTATAGTGCAGATCGCGAAGGAATTCAAGGAGGAAACGTGGAGAACAAGAGAGGTGGATTTTACAGCATCGCCTTCAAATTACCGCCGACCGACAAAACTATGGAGGTCATGGTGCAGACTACGGCCCCAGTATATCTGCCAAGTATGATGAGTAGCTACCTTCATGAAAGACGAAATACCCCAGTACATCCGTCTGGAAGTACGAGACAAATGGAGGAGTGTCACAAGGTTCAGTTTTGGGGCTGCTCCTGTGGAATCTGGCATACGCAAGAAGGAAAAAAAAGAGTGCAGATTTTGTGAGTCGTTGAAAGCACGAGAAAAGTTAGAGAAAAGCATCGGCATACAGGCCCGTGTCCAATAAGGACGTATCGTAACGATTATGCTAAAGAGGGCGGATTACTGGGATGCAATCGTAGAATACCATAAAACGGAAAGGCGAGGCGAGAACAATGTAATAATTTGGATAGATATCAAGACGGGGCGGAAAAATACATATCGTGATAGCGACTACTGATCTTTGGACGAAGAATGGAAGAAGGGTTTTAGTGGGTGGAAGCCCCACACTTCCCCTCGCATGATTTCCGTAAGCAATGAAAAAAAGGTTTATACACGTTAGAATCTAGACTACTCATGTTTTGAATTAAACCGAATTCTTTTAAGTATTGTCGTATGGCCCATCTTAAAAAAAACACCTTGTATAAAACGAGTTAACTTACAATTAAACAATGGAATTATAATAATAACAAAACAAAATTTTAAAAAATCATCAAACTTAAGGACTTCCCTGCCTCTTCTATGTATTAATTGAGGCGACTCTTAATAATGATATACATTACAAATTTTATTCATTGCAGTCGGTACGAAAGATACGTATAACAAGTGGTAAAGTATAATACGAATCTTCTGGGACTTGTACATCTTCCAATCACGAAATGAATTAAGCTACCATCTACTCGTTATCAGTAGTTTAGTTGAAACCTTTTTCAATTTAATTTAGATATTGTTCCCTTTTCGTGCGTACACGTGACTAGTATTCCGTAGTAATTAGTTTAGAAGTACTTGCTAACAAGATAAAAATTAAAAGAAATTTGCTTTCTCCACAAGTTGAGCAAGTTGTTTATTTTTCATTTTCCGAGGATTATGCCTTCGTTTTAGTTTTAACAAGAGCTGTTTTCATTTTTAACGTTCCAGGAAGTAATGTGTAATTTTCTCAAAAAGCAACAGGCAAAAGACAACAGCGTTAAAAAAAGTTCGCATATCTTAAGTTTGCCACATCAAAAGTATGTAACGACCCACACAGTACACATACCATCTCTATCATGAGAGATCAGTTATAAAATTTGACATTCCCTAAATTTCACAGGAATCTCATGAACGCCTCGTTTTAAATATGTACTGTAATATAGGGCATCACAAAAGCATAGTGGTTTTTAGTTTAATTTCTGTAGAGTGCCTATAGTCGTATTCTCACGACCAATAAACAACAGGGAATAGAAAATGTGGTTCTTTCACCTTTGAAAATTTAAGGGTCAAGACACAAGACCTTAACGCGTGGTTTTTATATAGAATCTGACGCAACGTAGTTATTTATACATGTAATTAATTCCTAATTTATTTTCAAAACCATAAAATATGCTTCCCAGACCAAAAGGGCGTAAAATTAACGCACCTTTTGCGTTATAGAAAATCAAATAATACGTGCGCAATTGTGTAAATATTACACTACATAAATGATAACACACTGCAGTTAAATATTTTCTCGTTTATCCACTGAGTATGAGTCCAACTCGAAAAAAAGTAATCGTTTACCGATCACTTTTTTAGTTGTAAAAAGCTCGTCACTTTTTCAATTAAAAAGCAATTGGGATTCCCGAGCTTTTTAAAAAGTATCTATAGGAAGTCTCTATTACCGATTCCTTTTAAAACTGTTTATTTATTGAGCGTGGTATTATTGTGATTACTAAAAGCGCTCATGCAATTACCTAAGAAGAGTTCGTGATTAAAAAATGAGTTACTGGGCCAGTTTACACTAAAGAAATTAATTTTATTTTTTGAAAATACACGATATTAGAGGAAATTCGTTTAATGTTTAACTAAAAAGATGAAAATAATAAATTGAAAATATCTTTTATTTTATAGCGACTATATATCTACACAAAGAATTCTTCCGATTATCAAAGGTGATTACCTAAGAGGGCTCGTAATTACTAATAATGCCCGCGGTATACATACTATAATTTACAAAAATCGAGTTTACTATCAAAGAAGCTCTCGTGATTATGAAAAATGGGCTCGTGGTTACTAAATATGCTTGCGGTATAAAAACAGCTCACGATTACAAAAGGAATGCGTGATTCAAATTTACAAAATAGCTCACGGTTATCAAAAAGGGTTCACAATTATCAGAAAATCATGCGTTACATTGGAACGATACACATTTTGTGTTCTACTATAGTTATTTGCATAACTAGTTTTGAAAATCATAGTTTTTTTTAATGAATTTGCAGTTATAAGCAAATAAGTGAAAAAAAGACACTTGCCATACGTGTTGTCCACAAAACTTTTGCATCTTCGCGACTTACTGTCACACTAAAATTGATGCTATTGCCTATTGTTCATAGATATGACTAAACGACATGGAAGCACATAGTAAAAAAATTTAATCACTACGCAAAAAACGATATTTCACGACACAAGTCTTCCTATAGGTACTTTTAAATAGAAATTCGAAATTTTCCCCTTTAAAAATTCACAATTTCTACTTCTCTCTCCGACGTACTATTAGTGTATAGTAGTTTTAGAACATTCTTTTCCAATTTTCGTTCAACAATTTTACATTATAGGCAATAGTTTTAAACTCGGTTTCCATCCTGCACGACAACATCGGAGAACTCTACCTCCCTCGGAAATCTCATTTCCGTCGTAAGTCGTAATTATAATTTTACATCGATATTTAAAATATTGTGCTACTATCTTTCACGGAAACGAATGTGTTGACTGCTACTGTTACGACAACGGTTTAGATGAAATTGGTTCAAACTCCATATAAAGAAAAGTCTTGAAACTCATAATTCACAGGTGGTTAAAGAAAGCGGCCGCTTCTCGCCTTATACAAAATATCCTCCACGATGAGAGAAAAAGTGTTTAGATTCTCGATCAAAAACTAATGCGAGAATTACACAACATCCAGTTAATCGCCAGAATATAATAACACTTGAAGATTTTACAATTAAACAGACAATGAATTTGGATGAATTTAAATATGTTTCAACGTGGCCACCTACAAATGTGCTCGCATTGAATAAGAAACGAAATGGGTACTCTTACACCTCGTCTTAAGGATGCATTCGTCAAAAGAATCTAAACCGGATACAAATGAACAATTCTGTGATCTTCAAACAAACTAGAATTTAAATTAACATGAGGAAATCAAAATGTTACGCACTTACGCCAGGAAAAACAAGTGAACTATAGTCGCTAAAATGAATAACTTCCAATTATTTCATCCAAAATTGTTAAAAATGTTTCCGGTGACGGATATGATGACAGTCTCCAGTTTTTTATTTAAAACATTTGGAGTGGACGAAGGATGCTTCCTTTTGAAAAAGGAGTTCCGGATAAACTTATTAGCAAATGTGTACTTAAACCTTAATTTTATGGATCGTGTATCTAAATTACGTTCTATTGAAAATGTATGCATATTGACATTTTGCTACCGTGCAATGATTCAATTCTTATATATTTTATAGTGACATATTTTCTCTTTGTGTGACTGTCAATATTCGAAAATGAACGCATAAATATTTCCCATCAGTTTGCGAACGGCAGCGCTACATTATTATCCAATGTGCGCATTCAACGAAATTTGGTTTTTATTATTGAATTACTATAACAAAAGGACGTCTGTCTGTAAGTAGAGCACTCGTAACATTTCTAAATAAACTTTAGGGATTTTATCTCAGCGAGCAGTAAGTGAAAATTATATCGCATTTTTATTTGCTATACCTATGTCTTATGCGTAGATTCTTACGGTTTAAGACTCCTAATTTTAAGAAGTTATAGCGAGAATTACCAAAAGACATGCGGATGAAAATTAACCTGGCACTATAAGAAAGCAAAAGCATGAAAATGAACCCGAAAGGGATGAAAGCGAAGGTATACAGTAAAATTGTCATTCACCGTTGCCACTCAATGAACAAATAAGGAGAGAGTCCAAACAATGAGTAAATAATTAAAACGTTTTTACGCAATACGAATTGATGTGAACTTAATTAAAGTATGGATTGTGGGTACCAGACGAATCCTCAATTTTCAATTATGGCCAAAGAAAGGGAAGCTATGAACGCGAACAACCCCCTTGTTGTTCCACGATCAAGTATAGGACTTCGTCACACATTTTCGCGAAAAAATGCAGCTTGTTATACACCGATTCCTTTTCAACCCTTGAATTTATTTTGTAATGGGTATAGAACCGACCTCGTTAACTCGTTTGTAAAAAGGATTCAGGATCTTGAGCCGTGTTATTGTTAAGATTTTAGGGCAGGAGTTTTATATTCCTTGAGAAACCCCATTTATTTTATGCTTTCCTTCTTGCCTTATACAGAATAAAGTAAGCACCTCCACCTCTTGCATTTAGCAAAGGCATAAAATATTAATCTTTCCCAAGTTGTCAACACTGAACCACGTTTGCGTTTATTCTCTGCGGTTATATCATATAGCGACAGTCGACAAGAAGCGTTAAACTAAACTTAAAATTTTGAAAAAGAGCTTCACGTAAGCACATACATAAAAGTGTGTACTTTGTTTTGGCGTTATGTAGTTTTTTTTTATCAGCTTGTTTGAGCACTCCAGTTAATTACACAATTTTAATTTGTACATGATATTTTGATAACGTCTATTTTGCTCGCATTGAAGTTACACAATACAAAATTGAATCCGTATTGTAAAATTGTACACTAAAAATCATCACGTCCAATTACAAGATCAGTCATTTTCCAAAATGAAAATCTACCACCGAAAGTGTACGACGCATGAACGTTTCAGGTTCAGCGCGTTTATTGCCTTGAATTTTTAGTATCTATAACAAAAGCGTACTGGTACAAAATGTTATTATCGCATGATGAGCTTGTAAGTGTTTTTGAATGTGGAATCAATGTCTCGGTTATTGAGGTTTTTAAATACACCCGATTGAACGGTAACGCAGGTAACACAAACACTTGTTCTTTAAAAGGGAAAACATATTTACTTATAACGGATTCCCTTACTATTGATGCAAAGGTAGGAGCCGTTTGTTGATCGATCAATTTCGTTAATTTCATTCAGTAAAATTGTCCGTGTGAATGCATCTGTAGTGATTAATTTTAAATAGACGTTTCTAATAGTGAAGTTTAAGGGTAGCTTTTTCGATTATTAAACAAATCTTGGAGCAAATCGGAAACAGGGAAGGTGGCCATCAAGTCAAACCAAATTGACTAAAAAATACGGCAAAGAAAATTAATGGAGATCAAATTTAAACAAGTTAAAAAGTAATCGTAAACGATTTACATAAAGCGCATTTCCACTTGCATTCATTTCCCATTTGTAAGATGCAACTTCTATAAAATCGTAAAAATCCGGCCACAAATATGAAAGATAGCGTTGCACATGGGCAATCCATTTTTGTCGTGCTACTTCAATGTCAGTTTATGAGAAGAATTTCATTTCAATGCTTTTCTAAATAAGAAAGTTGGAACTGCGCATGCGCAAACCTAAATTTTGAAACTAATGTTAGATTTTCCTTTGTTCCAAGCGCCTAAATATCAAATTTCACTTAAATGCTTCCATAGATAAAAAAGTTGGCACTGCGCATGCGCAAAATAAAATTTTGAAACTGGCGCTAGATTTTCCTTTATTCCAAGTGCCTATGTATCAAATTTCATTCAAATGCTTTTATAAGTAAAAATTTTGCAATTCGGTTTATAAATGGTCGAGATGCGAAAAGGGCACTGTGAATTTTGAATCGATTCGATTCAACTTTTGGCATTGCGTATTATATGGCTAAAGCTATGCCCATATTGAATTTCATGCAATTCAGTTCATAACTAACGGAGATGTAAAAGTGATCGAACATTTCTAAACAAAGTTATCGTTCACACGGACAGATAGATGGACAGACAGACAAAGGAACAGACGGACAGACCAACAGGCAGACGACAGATAGCAATGCAAAATTATAAACGATCCCTAGGATCGTTAATAAACGGCAAAAGTGTAAAATTATGGAACATGTAAGAAACGGTTTTTTGTTTTTTTACAATAACGTTTTTTGTAAGCGGTACAGAAAAAATTCCTTCCTTGGTACAAGACTCGACACCATAACGAACCAAATAGCGAAAAAAGTAGAACAATAGCTCTTAAGATAAAGAACTAGTAGCGTCGCAAAACGAGCGGACGGACGGACGGACAAAGTGGCCACAATAGCGCATTTTTTTTTATTTTTGTGGAAATGCGCTAAAAAATTGTACTTGGATTGTGGTTATGAGGTTTGTTTTATTTATTATTTGTGTCAATATCACGTTGTCTATTAACCAGATTCAGAGAGCTTCCAGTAAGAACAAGTTAAAAAGTAATCGTAAACGATTTACATAAAGCGCATTTCCACTTGCATTCATTTCCCATTTGTAAGATAAGATGCAACTTCTGTTAAAATCGTAAAAATCCGGCCACAATGTGAAAGATAGCGTTGCACAATGGGCAATCCAT
>NW_022170596.1:6611790-6668230 GCF_008802855.1 Photinus pyralis
CCCAATCTTGGAACTGTTTGACATTATGGATTCTACAGGCTACATTCTATAAGAAAATTTTTTTTCCGGGTCGATCTGAGACAATTTTTTTTTCGGGGTTCAAAAAAAGGCAGTGTATAACCTTCCTTTTTACCAAAAATCGACTGCACCAAAATTTCTCGGGAAAACACTTTTTCTTATTAATTTGGGTGCGTAGAATCCAAATCAATTCGTACCTTTTCGATCAGACTTCTCAATTAAAAGTTATAGACTAGAAACCAATTTCGAAAAAAAATTCAAAGGGCTGTAACTTGTGAACTAGTAGCCCAATCTAGGAACTGTTTGAAATTATGGATTCTACAGGCCACATTCTATTAAGAAAATTTTTTTTCCGGCTCCATGTGAGACAATTTTTTTTTCGGGGCTCAAAATTATTAACACGTTTCTCTAATTGGGGTTGATATTTTAATTGAAGTGTTTTACAATGAATTTATCATTTTTTATCGTAGCATGAAAGTGCTGAAATACAATGATAGGCGACGCACCTCGTGTGGATTGTATATTTTGTTACTTTTAATTATCAGCTGCAATTTAAAAAAAAACTGTATGGTAATTGATTTTCGAGAAAGGGAGTACTTTAAAATGTTTTTGTGGTGCACCTCAGAGCTAACCCCCCCCCCCCCCCCCCCCTTCATTACTACACTAATACTTTAATGGCCAGTAACCTATGCAATTCCACCTGGCCCGCCAACTTCATTACTACACTAATACTTTAATGGCCAGTAACCTATGCAATTCCACCTGGCCCGTAAGTACCCAGTCCGCCCCTGCCTACTCCAAAGCGAAGTCAGGCCTGTTTTTGCTACCTTTTAGAAGCTATATTCTTATGGTAACCCTGGCGTCTGGATCGACATCCCCAATTTGTTAGGCTCGGTGCTGATGTGGGGAGCTAGAGGGACGAATTTACATTCTTCTGACATGGAGACTGATAAACGCGATAAAGCCGTGGGGAGGATACCCCTTAACCTATATTACAGGTCATCGCGAGACTCAACAACACACTAAACCAGAAAGAAAGGTCAGACTGGCCCAAATGGTCCACCAGCTTCAACCCTGACCCAGAGGCAGGCTCCTAGAGCTAATTCCGGTCAGGTGTACCAACGGGTAAGCGGCAGAAATCGCAATAACACCCAACCGCCACCAAAGGCGGGTGTCTAAAGCTGCAGCACCGCAAAATTGTAGCTACACGTAATAATAAGCTGCCAAAAGGCAACTCAAAGTAGCGATCATATAGATACCATCAATAACCCGCCTTTTGATGGGTAGGCTAACGGCTAACCAGGCGGATATATGGTACAAAATCACCTGGCCCAGGTTATTAACC
This sequence comes from Photinus pyralis, assembly GCF_008802855.1. Lineage (NCBI taxonomy): Eukaryota > Metazoa > Arthropoda > Insecta > Coleoptera > Lampyridae > Photinus > Photinus pyralis. The sequence continues at coordinate 6,613,154 of NW_022170596.1, forward strand.
ATCATCTGTTGGTCGCCTTAAACGGTGCGACGCTAGCACCCACATAAGTTCAGGGGTTGGAGGGCGAGATACTAAAAATATCGTGCAAGAACAACCAGTTCCTGGAGTGGTTGGCAACCTCCCACAATTATGAAAGGCTGTTAGCGCAGAAAGATTGCCTTTCTCAGGCTGTGGGAAGCTGCCTTCTCGGTTCCAGGGGGAACCTAGCGCCCTGATGGCGTTCAAGTGGCGCATGTAAGTGGTGCAGAAATCCTGGGCAAAAGAAGGCAGCTGGTGAAGGATATTTCTCTTATTTTTGGAAGGTAGTTTTGACAAATTGGTAATAGCACAAATACCATATATAGAACATGAAGCATTAGTCTAGTCCTCATTTTTAAAAATGAAATAATGAATAATAGAATTACTGCAAAGCATTTTTTTTGTGAAATTCAGTTGTTGAATTCCACAGTAGAATATCGGTTCTAAAATTATAGCTAGTTTTCATCGTTGGTCCCTACTTTAACCAGTAGAGAACAAGTTAAAAAGTAATCGTAAACGATTTACATAAAGCGCATTTCAACTTGCATTCATTTCCTATTTGTAAGATGCAACTTTTGTTAAAATTGTAAAAATCCGGCCACAAATATGAAAGATAGCGTTGCATAATGTGCAATCCATTTTGATGTCCTACTTCAATTTCAGTTTATAAGAAGAATTTCATTTCAATGCTTTTCTAAATAAGAAAGTTGGAACTGCGCATGCGCAAACCTAAATTTTGAAGCTAACGTTAGATTTTCCATTGTTCCAAGTGGCTATGTATCGAATTTCATTTAAATCCCTCCATAAATAAGAAAGTTGGCACTGCGCATGCGCAAAACCAAATTTTGAAATTGGCGTTAAATTTGCTTTTATTCCAAGTTGCTATGTATAAAAATAAATAATTAGTTCTTAAATTGATCTCGAAGAAATGTCTAAAATATCATATTATCCATGTAACAGAGACTTCGCATTAATTCTGACCAATGAAATTACTAGATTACTAACTTGTAAAATTTTTACACGTCAGCTGTCAGTTTTACAAGTCAGTAGCGTTTAAAGATAACGTTTACCCGTTTGCGTTTTGTCTTGTTAATCAACGTTTACAACTGAGTAACAAATAAAATTATAAACGATCTCTAGGATCGTTAATAAACGGCAAAAGTGTAAAATTATGGAACATGTAAAAAACGGTTTTTTTTTTTTTTTACAATAACTTTTTTTGTAAGCGGTACAGAAAAAATTCCTTCCTTGGTGCAAGACTCGACACCATAACGAACCAAATAGCGAAAAAAGTAGAACAATAGCTCTTAAAATAAAAAACTAGTAGCGTCTCAAAACGAGCGGACGGACGGACAAAGTGGCCACAATAGCGCATTTTTTTTTAATTTTGAAATGCGCTAAAAATGTGTGAGGTCTTCACATAACTGTTAGCTAAATATCTAGAATAATTTATGTTGACGGAGCGCCTTCTGAATACTTACAAAGTAATAAAAATATTATATTTAACATTGTAAAAATGCTTTTACAGAATATACAAAACTTCAAACATTAATTTAAGGATTAACTTAAATATTCGCCTAGTTTATTAGAATTTGAAACAAAAACAGGGGACTCTCAACTATCTAGCGTATCCGCTATTATCAGATCATCTTCGGTTGCACTAATCGTGATCATCATCTTCTCTTCATTGCTCGAACTATCCGAGGAAGCGGACTGCGTCGATGTCGCCGCCTCCTGTAGAACGGTTAAAGATTAATGCGGAATTCCGCCAGGGTGGCTGCTCACCTGAGAATAATTCAGCTGCGTGATCGCGTATTTTACGTTTGACTTTCCGTCTGTAATCCAAACTTGAGGTTTGGGTTCTTCGGGCGGTTCGTCGGGTTCCCACTGCTCTTCCTCTCCCTGTTCGTGGGCGTCGCCGTTTTGTTTCTGCGGGGAAAAAATTGAAATGTGGGAGGAATGAGTGGATATTTACCATTATTCGTTGTTTTTGGTGAGTTTTGATGTGTTTTGAGAGGTGGTCGGATCGCATGAACTTTTTACTGCATTCGGGACATTGGAAGCGTTTTTCGCCGGTATGTGTGCGTCGATGTCGTTGCAGTTCGTCAGATCTCGTAAAACGTTTACCGCAGAATAACCACGTGCAGACGAATGGCCTCTCGCCTGTGTGCCACCGGAGATGAGCGCGCAAATGAGAAGTTTTACCGTACACTTTGTTACAGCCCGGAATATGGCATATGTGCTGTTTTTTCCTATCACTGTGTCTTTCACCTTCGGCGCAATTCGGACATGTACAAGCGACACGCCTCACTCGTTGCTTCTGTAAACCGTCTTGGCTAATATCACTAACTTGGGACGAATTTATGTCTTGGGTTGTCACAACGACACTAGGCGCTAACGCAGGTTGTGTGGCGGAGGCGACGCTTTGTAAAACCTGCCATTTACTAGGATCAGTTGCGGCGGAAGAGACGCTTTGTAGAACCTGCCATTTACTAGGGTCCGTTGGATCCTGCTGCAACTGCTGGCCAACTGCAATCTGCGGCGCTGCTTGCTGTGTGATGACTTGTACGTTTCCCAGTCCTTTAATTAACAGGGTTCAATTGTAATTTCATTGTCATGGGTTGTTCAATGGTCTCCTTGAACATCTGTCCCCAGTTCATTGGCCTGTCACAAAGGCATAGATGTTACATTTGGAGTACTCTCTGATAGTTGGACACCAATGAACAAACCAATACTGGGTAGAGTTGCTCAAGTTCTTTTCATACTTATAGCCACTCACCTGGAATATTTTGTACAGTTGGAACGCCCTGTATATTGGCAACTTGCACCACATTTCCGACGTTAGTTCCCCGCACTTGTTGTAAGTTTGCAGGTATAACCGTGAATTGCTGACCGTTGGCGGCTGTGAATGTCAACGGTTGTGTTGCCGAATCGGCTTGTACTGTAACAGTTTGGGAAGCTACAGGCGTGGGCGTCTGTTGTGACTGACTAGGTTGTGCTGTGGCCGATGCGCTTGCAATTTGGACTTGCTGAAGCTGACCACTTGGCGTAATAATACTGGCCATTTGAGGAACTATCGGTTGTGCCTGTATGATATTTGTTGGTACGGTCGCTAACTGTACGGGAAAGTGAATGGTTTGGTAGATGGTTTGACCATTCGCGGACGATATCGGTACTTGTACTGGAATTGTTTGTTGCATTGTAGGGAATTGTACCACTTGTGGTAGCGACGGACGAACTGCAACGCTTTGTCCATTTGACAGCTGTACGGTTTGGATGTTCTGGAGGTTTGCTGGAAGAACGTTTGGTGCGCGTAGGATTTGACCCGGACTGAAGATCTGTTGTGGTTGCTGGCTTCCTATAAAAACGCATCTACCTAAACGATCCAAATTTACAATTGAAAGAAGATATTAAATACGCTCTTAAGGAGAAACGCAAATTACTCCTAATATTACATTAATTTTATCGCAGTGCCTTTACATTCCCCGTTTTATGATAGCAATATTGTGGTATTTAATAACATTTTGCATTTGACGAAATAAGAATTCCAATACTGTCTACAAATGTATTTCTCATATATTACAATAAAAAAAGTGCAATTACTTAACTACGAAATAAAAGTACAAAAAAATGTTGCCATATTTTCCGAAAAAGGATGTACGGTCATTGACAAAATTTATAACCCCTTTACCACCTCTGCTAGAGGGTGGCGACGCTTTTATTGGCGCAATCATACGCGTATCCAATAAAGACAGCAAACAAGTAATTTTGACGTATTTTAAGGGTTGATCGCAACGTAATATTCACTCAGCTAGTGGAATGCGACTGTTGTAAGTATGCAATTGGGGTGACCGCCAATAATCTGAACTGGATTAAAATCTTTTTTCTAAGAGTAATTAATTTTATTGTATTAGGGGAGGGTGCAGGGTTGATTGCATCTTGTCTCCGGGTAATAGGCGATATGGCTTTATTGAAATGTACTTGGTGTAATTGCCGATCGCTTGAGACATATGGGAAATTGAAATATCTTCTCTAGTACCTAGTGATTTTTGTGCATTTAGGGCTGATGGCAATCTCCTCCTTTGGACTAATGGACCAAACGTTTGAGTCCTACCAGTAATCTTTGCTTCTGACTTCTGAGCGTGTATGATTAACTTTCTCATTGTCGTTAGTCGTACGAAAATCCTCCTCCCCTCTGGCAGTGGGCGGACATTTTATTGTAATTGAGGTAATTTCCAATCAATAAAAGTTATAACGTCGATCTGAGACAATTTTTTCTTCGGGCCTCAAAAAAAGGCAGTGTATTATAACCTTCCTTTTTTACCAAAAATCGACTACACCAAAATTTTTCGGGAAAACACTTTTTCTTATTAATTTTGGTGCGTAAAATCCAAAACAAATCGTACTTTTTCGATCAGACTTCTGAATCAAAAGTTATAGACTAGAAACCAATTTCGAAAGAAAATTCAAAGGGCTGTAACTTTTGAACTAGTAGCCCAATCTTGGAACTGTTTGAAATTATGGATTCTACAGGCCACATTCTATAAGAAAATTTTTTTCCGGGTCGATCTGAGACAATTTTTTTTTCGGGGCTCAAAAAAAGGCAGTGTATAAGTAATAAAACTAAAAATCCCTTTTTTTCCGAGAGTGACTATAATGAATTATTTGAGCTTCACACTATTGGTTATGATAAGTGCCTACTTAATTCTGAGCCAATCGCTTGAGTAATTATTGAGAATTTGAAAATGAAATTGTTAATATCCTTCGCATAGACATACAATATATGGAGTCTACTCTTCTGTATGTATTAGGTACACTCCTTCCTATATATAAATACAAATTAATTGAGAAATTCACTCTTAGAATGTTTATGGTGCTAATATATTTAGGTTGTTTATATTTTATTTTTTAAATTTCGAACAGACAGACGGAATTCACGCAAGTATTCGGTGTCTCTTCGAAATAGGTACGGTAAAAATATGAAATGCAACCGAATATTAATTTCAAATTCTACCACCGTTAAACTTATAAATGGCGATGAGGAGGCGCTTATAGATTCAAAATAGAAACGTTATCAAAGAGTATTATTATGTATTCTTTGGCGTTAAGTATAAAGAAAGTGGTACCTAGATAGGTATAGTTAAGTGTACGTTTAGAAGATGGCGACACTGAAGCGCACAAACTTCTAATTAGTTGAAATTCAAAAAGACGTACTTTAAAACCCAGGTAAACATTTTCCTTCTTTTAAGTTTTACCTGCCAAAGACATCGCAGGTATGAATAGCGCTTCCTGTCCGTCAATGGTGACAGTCTGCATCGGTTGCATAACATTGTAGGCCAAGTTCTGTCCGGCGGCGCTTACGAGTTGCGCTCCTTGCTGCTGTAAAAGTTGTTGAGGTATTCCCACGGGAACGCTAACAACTTGCGGACTTCCGACAGGCAAACTTTTAACAGGGGTGGGCGTATTGGACATTGTAGGCGTTGGTTCACTCGAAGTGGGTCCGATCTTGCTGCAAGTCGCCGCTAAAAGCGCGAGAGGTGAAGGGGTAGGTTTCGTCTCCTGCAAGTGAAAGGCGGAGCTGTATTGCATTCTAAATCATACCCGTAATCTAATCGTACGATACGCATTTCCTTTTGGTAACTGACAAATCTTGGGAAATGAGAAAATCTGAACAGCAAAAATGAACACAACCGGCGCATCCGGGTTAAACCGACCCTTTGCGACGTATTTTTAATGTTAAATAAATGGTCGCACTTTTTCATTTAGAAGCAACAGCTAAAATTTTGGTATCACCTGAATTAGAAACTCAGTCCCGACCCCTGGGTTGGAGCCCAAAGTTCGACCTCCTCTCCAAATGGGACACAGAAACACCCACAGCCCACTTCAATCCTTGCCCGCCCTACAGCTAGCTCTTAACTATAAAAATAACACAAATATCAATTACCTGAGATGCGTTTTGCACGTATTCAGATTTCGTCGCTTCGTCTTCAGAACTCATTATTATAAACAAGATTGAAATGTTTCTGCATGTTCATTGCACTTTGTTTAATAATTGATTGTTGTGATTCTGGCTTTCGAACGTAACTCTAATCGATTCTTACTAAAAATATCACTTTACGCACTTTTTTTTTAAATGCGGCAATTATCTTCGAAAACTACAATGCACAACCCGTTAATTTAAGGGGGATAATAAAATTTGCACGATTGGGCGTGATGCTTTAAGAACTATTCTCTGGGTGAATTCTCTAAACGCAGGCGGGCGACCATCACAAACCACGCCACTCTGTTAACGGGGCCAACCTTGTTACTACGTCATAGGGGGCTCGCATGCGTATTAAAAGCATTCATTCAAATTGCAGTATACCTTTATGCCTATTTATAATGAAAAAATGGCAAATTCCTCCATATACTGACAGCAAGCAAAGTTAATTACTCACACGCACATCGCATATTGCAATTTTTACCGGGCAATTACAAATTTAAAGATAAGAAGAAGTGGCGGGCAAAGGGGCGTCAGCTGTCATCCAAATCGCACCCTCCCCTCAAGCCCCTATGCAACTGGTTTATAAATACCACATTCTCAAATCGCCGTTTCGCCTTTCTCTACATTTGGAAACTGCATTTCGATAATAAAAAGCGACAATTCTCGCATTGCTGTGTGATAATTAGACGACAAATATTAGTCTAGTAAAAGAAAACCGCTAAAACGATAGCCCTAATAGGGGCTGGACACACGGTCTACTCCCGCAAGGGTGGCAATGGTTACGCCCACCTATAATGCACTTAAATTTCAAAAACTCCAAAAGAAATGTACCTACGTCTTGGTGAAATCGTTGTACAATTTCCTGCTGCTCTTTGCGTTACAGGTAGATGCACCAAAGCCAATTTGTCTCAATTATTACATAAAACAAATTTTAGCGGGTTAGTTGCGCGAATTGACGATAGATGGTCAATGCTCGCGTAGGAAATAATAATCCATATTTTTTCTCCCGACTTTAATTTATATTCGTTTTTAATTGACGTACGTGTATAATTGATACGAATATGCTGATCCACACAAATAGTAGCAAGGGAATTAAAAAAGCAGTGGCGGAGCTCAAGGAAGGGGAGGGGACTGGTCTTTGAGTTCACATTGAGAATATAACTTAGGTATTTGTTCTACCTAGAATTGGAACAGAATTTCCAGGAGGATAAAAACGTGAACGACGCGTAGGGACTGTTTGGTGCAATCTCTAATGAAAAATGTAACGCCAGACTTCTTTAAATGGAATGTTTCTGTTTATACTCATAACTTTTAAGGTAAAAATTGATTCCCTACTGTGTTGGGGTTTCCCATTTTTCTGGTAAGATACCTGCAGTCCTCCATTATCCCAATAATCGATGAACACAGTTTACCCAAACACGTGAATGACCTATAGTTTCTCTATGCCTATAGGCATATAAAAACAGGTGGTTGTGTCATAGACGTATTAGGAAAGTATGGTTTATAATCGATTTTGAGTAGTCCTAAATTTGTTTTGACTTCCAGTTTTTTTTCTAACAATTCCACAATTTGTAGTACTCTGGTTTTGTATAAAAACCGCTACGCAGAGGATAGGCAACACACCATGCATTTCATTTTTTCAAAACCTGTCTTATTTTTAAATAAAAAAACAATATTCAAAAAAGGGTATATAAAGACTCTTGGAGTTGGGTGCACACTTAATGGTTAAAAATAATTGACATTTTGACAGTGTATGACTGATTGATAACTTTAAAATTACAAATTGCTGTACAAACGTATGTAACTCTCAAAGGAAATACGATGGACCATTGCTTTATTAGTAAAGTTTTGGTTTGGCCCACTTTGGAATCATGTCTTTACATATCCTGTATTAATGAATAGCCTGTCTATAATGTTCCTATACTGCAACACTTCTAAAGATGGAAACATTTTATCGCTTTGGTCTATGATAAAAGCAGCCCACACTGAGCAAGTTACAGTTAACATGGCAAGTTCTAAATCTTTGACATATACATTTAACACAACACAGTGATCTAATAAACTTTTTATTGCTAATCAGTTTTACAATAAATATGGCAACAAATTCCTCGTTGGTTCAGAGGTGAAAAACTGAATCCTGTAAATACACAGTGGATCTTATGTCATGTGAGCCGTATGTTTAATTTATTTATAAATGATTTACCGCTAAATTGAAGATCACTTTTGCAACTGGTACAAAATGGCATATAAAAATAAAATACACCAACTTGACTAGATGATTGTTTGGAAACAGGAACAACTTAAACATAATCAAAATAGTTTATTGTACACTAAGAAATCTTATCAACTGTTTTTTAGTCTTCTTTTTCCATTGACAGTCGTTTAATATCTGCGAATGTAACAGTCGGTTTATGCTTAACTGGACTGACCTCCTTTGAAGCTTCATTTTGGCCTTTAAAATGTCTATCCCATAAAACACATCCAATCACACATAATACTGATATCAGCAACTGTATCAGTAACCAAACAATTATGTTAATCGCTTGAGTACGTTCGAATAGCTCCCGGCCATGCTTGATACACAATAACGCTTCTGAAACCATGATGCAACCGTAAACCCAGCACTGTGTTCCCACCCGCTTGCATTGAGTATCTGTTACATAAGTATAGTATTGTCTGACCGAAGGAGCAACAAAAACCCCAATTAGAATTAAACGACCCGTAACAATCGGATGGGAGGGTGGCATTTCGAATACATGCTTGAGAAAGAACGTATTCAACTCTGAGATTTGCCAAAATAAAACCAATTGACAAAATGCGATCACACGCATATACGAACACTTGGGATCCAACCAACGAACAGACACCCAACTTTCGGGCGTAAACTGTAACACTGCCCTCTTAATTTTACCCGTAGTCGTGTGAATATCGCGTATACTAGTCCATTTGTACTCTCTCATCTCCAACATTTGGCATATCCTTAAGCCACACCAAATTCCAAACCCGTTACAGACCAAAACGTCCAAAATCCACGCATCCCACCAGCATTCGATAAAATTTGGTAACAAATGTGCGAATGCTATTTCTGTTATCTCCCACATGCAGCTGATTGCCCACAGTATCGCATTGTGACGTATCAAAATGGCTTTAAACAACCAACCTAGATAGTGACCAACAGCGAATATATCCAAGTGACTCCAGACCCTTTCTATTGTTATATCAGAACAATTAACTCCATACTCCTTTTCCATATCAATATGGAAATTTGCCAAGTTAGGATCAAGCCATAAGAATATGCTTCTTACGGTCTTGTAATTTTGAAATAACAGAAATAAGATCGCTAATAAATATAGCACGCTTAAACCGAACACAATCCTCCAAACTGCAGGATGTGGTCTGATAAACGGACCATTTGGAAACGCCAATACGGAAATAATTAAAAAGAAAAATATACAGCACAAAATTCCATCCCAAATGTTGTTCTCTATATTACCATTATCCCTAAAATACAAAAATATAACGACAAAACTGGTGATGTAACGAATTACCTAACAAACGCTGTGTATATTACAATTACTATTGTAATGCCCAGTAATGTAATGGTATGCGGTTTATAGAAAAATTCTAAGGAAATATCATCTACCTGCTTCTCGTTTATGCTTGTAAAACTATCGTGTCGGATCCGTGTTGTACTTAAATTATTTAAGGACGCACTCTTGTTCTTCACTGTAGCCATTTTTGGTGGTCCAATAGTATCATCGATTTTAAAAAATTACTGTTTCAAGTCAAAGTTAAAGTGATAACTTTTTAAACTGCTTTGGAACTAATTTGAGGTTACATTATCACATTATGTCGGACACGAGCCACTTCCATCAGTCCTGCAATATATGGCTGCAATCAATAGAGCGTAATTTATCTACAGTGTGATTGGTTTAACAACAGTCGTACGTCATCCACAGATGAAAAAGCATGGCAATTTGACCGATTTACAATGTAAATAGCCTTCAAAGTTTATGAATGATAATGACTACCAAATCACACACACATAAATATGGACTTTTCATAAGCGGAGTCCCACCAGGCAGCATTTGGGCACACCAAAGGCCCATTGTTCCTACCTCCTATCGCAACTAGGTTCAGGGCCCGTTCCTCTCAATAAAGGGTAGGACCCCGTTTAGCCTAAGTTGATTTGAAACATTCAAATCAGTTATTTGGAAGTACTACAGAAAGTGGTCGCCCCTCGAGTTCGTGTCCGTGTTGCCCCACTCAACATGGTGTGCGTTAGGTTTAGCCAACCACAAGAGGGAGTCCAGATAGGCTGAGCAGCCCACCAAGCGCCTGCTCCGTCCTCTCCCATCTCTCAGCTGAAGTTTTAGAACTACGAGATCCCTTAAACAGAAGACAGCCATTAGACAAAACTCCATTCGTCTATCGACATCAATGCTAGTTCTAGGGTTCAGTTGGTTGTCCCTCTTGTAATGTAAAGAGTTCTCCTTCTGGCCCAGACATGAATAGTTGTGAAGGTTGGCTGAAAAAAGCGTAAAAGAGAAGTGAAGTGGTGGTACCTAAAGAATGCGATAAAGAAATGCCATGGAGCAACGCAAGGGGTTGGTATGGAAAAGTAATGTGAAAGAGGGTTTAAAAGTGATGAAATACGAAGTTTTCTCAATTAAATTGACACTCGCACGGCATCGATAGAGCAAATGCTCCTGGGTGTTTGATGAGTTGCCTATCTTTAATAGAGAAATGAAAATCTCGGATATTCTGTGCTGAACTGAATGCAACCAATATTATGCGTGTTATTGAACTTTCCTAGTGAGAGTTTTTTTGGAATTTAGGTTACGAAACTCATGTTCTCATACATTTTTTGAAATTCTTTACATTCAAAAAAGTCATTCCATAAAGGAGACTTACCTGCTCATTTATTTATATTGTTATTGTGCGTTATATTCTACGAAATAATGGCTGTTGAACAATTCTGTCTTAAGTGGAACAACTTTCAAACTACTCTCATAAATGCATTTGGCAGCCTTCAGAATACGGAAGATCTAACGGATGTAACATTAACTTGTGAGGGATTCAAAATCAAAGCCCACAAAATCATTTTGTCAGCTTGCAGTCCGTACTTTAGATCGATCTTTAAAGTAAGTGTGTCACAATTTGCCGTTGTTGTACGCCCAAATTTTAGGAGAATCCCTGCCCACATCCAGTTGTTATATTAAAAGATGTGTCGTACCAAGATTTGATTGCCGTACTGAATTTCATGTACCAAGGAGAAGTTTTAATAACGCAGGATAAGCTTAGTTCTTTTTTGCAAACTGCAGAAGCACTTCAGGTTTCCGGGCTTGTTGGCAATATGATTTTACGCGATGTTCCTAGTAAACCTATGAAAGTTCTGCCACCTCCAGAACTTAAAACACCTAAACCAAAAACGAAGCACGAAGTCATTTCAAAGACTTCAAAGCCAACAGAAAAATGTGACACTATTATTAGTGACAGTATAAAGGTTGAGATTTCCGACGATTTGCAAAGTGATTACAATTGCAATGACAAGGTGGATATTTACGATACAAGTGGCATGCAGAAACTGCCAGGTTCTATTTTGGAAGCAGCTTTAGAAGTACAGCCCAGCATTTTAGAACGATCCTTAACATCTCATTCGAGTATAGTTTTTTAATTATAAAAATGTACATTACAGTTTTGTTTACAGGTCGATCGCCTACTGTTCCTTATCCCTTGGAAAATGTTACAGTTGTCCAAGAATCTCCACCCGATCATATAGAAACGGATAAAAAGGGCGTTAAACATAAAATATTGGAGAGTGCACTGTCTCCATTTCACACAGTTGATGTTTCGTCATACTTGCCTCAGCAAAAAGTGATAAAGGTAGATGATACCCACCAAAAAGACGATGAAGGATCGATGCAGGAACTACCTTGTGATATCTCTGTATTAAGAACAACCCCTGATAATCAGCAGCCCCATCACAGCTCACAATGTGGTAATTGTCCTCACTGCGGCAAGACTTACTCAAACCAATCAGCTTTAAAGTATCACGTCCGTCTTGTACATTCGGACTTGACAAATATGTACTGTTGTCATTTATGTCCCGAGTCGTTTGACTATCGAGAAGGTTACAAGAAACACATGGTAGAGGCACATAGTGTACGAAACTGACGGCACTTTTTCTATTTTTACAATAAATTTTTTAAAATATTACCAATTTTGTTTTATTGTTCAAAGAGTGGGCAGAGAAGTAAAAATGTTTCAAACATGGGAAAATATTGAACTCTATGGGATAATAGGCAACACACCAAGCTGCTATGACTATTGGTGCACCATATGTACATATAAAATCATGTTTCCAAATTTGTAATTTTGAATTTGGTGCGGCCAAACTTACATAAACGTTGTGATCTGATCCCCAGGCACATACGTGAGAGAATTTCTAAATCATTTCCTGGGGTCTACCAAAACGCTATTTTCTATTTTCATGGATTTCTATCCTGATTTCTATAAAAGAAATGTGAACGAAATACTATATACCTACAATTTTATTTTATTGGCGCGGCGCATAATTCGCGCCTATTTTCCGCACAATTATGGAAATAGTTATTAACGAGCTCCTAAAAGCGAGTTTATGATTTTGGACTATTTGTCCGTCCGTCCATTCGTACGCCCGCCGTCTGTGTAAATGATAACTCGTGCGAACGGTTTCGAATTTCCCAATTTTGTTTTCAGCATTATGTTTTTCATCACCCAGGGAAGAAATGATTAAATTTTCAGTGATCCAGGACCTCGTTTACTATATTTGTTATAAGTTTATTTACATATGGGTCTGGTAAATCAAAGATTACATGAACGAGTGAGATGTTTACTGCCTAAGCGTAGCTGATGCAGGAATTTTGAAACGAGTAACGTAAACTGACGTACCTAACATACAAATAATGTAAAAAACTTTATTTCTTTTTTATATTAAAATACATTAAAATTTGAAATAATTTTTTATAAGAATCTCGTACCTACATTGAATAAAAGCAAAAGTCGGCTAGGTACTTGATTTGTTTGACACATTACCTAATATACAGATTCATGGACTTAGAATCGTCATATTGAAAGGCCGGTAACACATTATCAAAATTGAGAAAGTGTAAAGCACAAAAACTAGTAAATGCAAACATTTTGCTAACTATACTGAGGCTATCAAATATTTGCCATAGTCGTTTATAACAGTTTGAATTTTTGTAAATGAATTTACGTGTGTCCTTTTTTGCACAGTTTATCGAACTCTGCGTCCAGCTAGATCTGCAGCTGATGGGATTTTAAAAGGAAAGTCTCGAGGAAAATAATAATTTTTTGATTTTTTTTATATGTTCTTCCATTTACGAGAATTGTTCAATAGCAACACGTTTAGAGGCTGTACAACATTTTTTATTCAACGGTTTTAAGCGAAGTCTCCATTAACATTAAGGCATGAATCCCACTGTTGTACTAATTTGTAAATTCCGTGATGGTAAAACTCTTGGAGCTGTTTCCCTAATCGCAAACTCTACCTCACCGTCCGATTTGAACCGCCGTCCTTTTAGTGAGTGCTTTAATGGACCAAAAACATATAATCGCAAGGGGACAGGTCGAGACTGTAAGGTGGATGTTGTAAAACTTCCCACCTCATACGACTAAGCAGTTCTTGAATCACCTGGGCTACATGGGGCCGGGCATTATCATGCAGAAGAATGACACCATATGTGAACTTGCCGGGACATTTATTCTTGATACTGACCCGTAAGCACTTTAGAGTGTCTGCATATCGCTCAGCATTGATGTTGACACCAGGTTCTTTAAAATCCAAGAGCAGCTTTCATTCTCGTATAAATTTCCATTGGTTGACGTTCTTCAGCGGCTAAAATCTGAATAACAGCACCCAAGTTATGTTTGCATGGATTTTCTATCATGGATGCCATTTTCAAATGCAATCCCAACGCTTGGAAAAGAGCAAACTGCAAATAGTTTTGACAGACGCTTTATTAGTACTTGAGCAAACAATCTAAACAAATGAATTCGGTTGCCCTAACGACCAGATCATGGCTGCATACAATCCTCGTATAAGCGTTGGTATTTTCACTGCCGTTTTGGAAACATTTATTATAGAACTGTAATACGTCATTATTACATGTTTAACACAACTCTCCCGTCTTCTGTACGTCTAAGAATAATAATTAAGGTTACTTGTGTGCTCAAATTATTATTTAACTTACCTTTCGTGCAGTATTCCTTAAAGTTTCCACCATAGACACATCCATCTGCCTAACCATACTATAAAATACTCCATCTTCTTTTTGAAGCAATGTGTGGGGATGATCAAATTCGACTAGTTCCCCAGCAGACATTACCAATATTTTGTCGCAATCTATTATTGTACTAATTCTGTGTGCCACAGTAAGTACGGTGCACTTAGAAAACTTAGTTCTTATAGTATCTTGTATTATGGCGTCAGTTTCAAGATCAACATTAGCGGTGGCTTCGTCAAGAATTAAAATTCTATTCTTTCGAACGATTGCTCGGGCTAAACATAGTAGTTGGCGCTGGCCTACACTCAGGTTGGAACCATCGTGAGACACTGTGAAGCTCAAGCCTGCAAAACGGTATGGAAGATGAGCACAAAGAACGAGTACAATTTACCTGAAGGAAGGTGGTTGACAATCTCTTTCAATTTAACATCCTCCAAAGCACTCCACAAGGTGTCATCGGGGAATTCTTTGAAAGGATCCAAATTATTCCTAATTGTACCAGAAAATAGGACCGGATCTTGAGGGATAATTGACATTTTCTTTCTCAAATCATGTAAACCGATGATAGTGATGTCAACTCCGTCAATGATTATTGAACCTTTAGTCTCGGCAAGTTGAAATAGTGCAGCAATTATCGAAGATTTGCCAGCACCAGTCCTTCCAACGATACCAATTTTTTGTAAAGGCTCAACAACAAAGTTTAAACCTTTTAATACAAAGGGTTCACCTGGGGAGTATTTAAGGCTGACGTTTTTAAATTTAATACCGCCTAATGATGGCCATGCGACAGATGGTTTAAGGTTGGGCGCACTCTCCAGGGCACGCTCTCCTTCAATTGTGGTGTACTCCAATACACGTTCAACTGATACCATGCAGTTTTCAACATCGGTTAAATGGCGCATTCCCCAGGGAAGCTGCCCGATCAAACGTAGAGATTGGGTTATGACAAGGCCCACGTGTCCGCTGTACACCTCTAAAATTAGATGACTAATAGAATCAAAGTGTGCGTAAGAAAGAATTGGTACCTTCTTTAAGCATGTAAAATATAACAGTACTGCTCACGAATATAAATGATAACAAGTCGATCCAATATCCGAATGCTCGGGACACTGAGTATGACATATGAAGTGCGGTACTATGTGTATCAAGATAATTGTTGAACTCGTTCGTAAGTGTTTCTTGAACCCCGAAGGTTCGAATGGTGGACAAACCTTGCAAAGTAGCTTGCACATATCCGTACAAAGGACTTCGAACTAAACAATCGTTTTATTACAATTATTACCTAATCCCTTATTATCTTACCAACACTTTCAACTCTTAATATTCCTAAATTTGTGCTTAGATAAAATTTTCTTATGAAGAACAGTAACCCAAGCACCAAGATAGTGGGAATAATAAACCATGGATTGACTACACAAATGACAATTAGAAATCCACAGACATTTAAAATTACTAGGATAGCGATAACAGCCATATTCGGTAGCACCTCATCCATAGAAAGTAAATCCTTTGAGAAACGATTTAGGATCCGTCCAGACGTGTTTGAAGCAAAAAATTTCATACTGCAATGCAATAAACGCATGAACATCGTATCGTGAAGAGATCTTGAAGATGCCATGGTTAGGGTTACAAACGTTATTAATCTTAGAATTGCAAAACAGACGGCAGCTACGGCAATACCGCAATAAACTTGCATGTAAATGCTTCTATCTTCAACATGATGATGTTGCTCCACATTTATCCTGTAAGAAAATTACATTTCAACTCGTATTCCTTTCGCTATCTTTACCAGTGCCCTATGAAGTAGACTGATCCACTTATACACATTTCAGCGAAGACAAACGAAAGCACTGTACAGATAACAAACAAAGGATTGTTAGACGCAAATAAGTATCGTTTATATGTGCCGATGGAAATAAATCCTGACTTTCTAGCTTCTTGAACTTGTGTGTGAGTTTCAACCTTGCCGGGTTTTAACATGGAATCCAAATGCGTACGCGAAGCTGATTGGTCTTGGGATATGTATCTTGACAAGTCAAATTTCGAGGCTTCCAATTCTTTTTCAGAGCTTTGCATTTGTACGGCACCTTCGTCTAAGGCAATAACGTAATCAACATATGCTAAGTACTGAAGTTGGTGGGTTGCTAAAAGTACTGTCTTTTCGTTTAGAAAAGCTCGAATGCAGTTTTCAAAAATATGATTTCCTACCCGTGAATCAACGGCCGAAAGAGGATCATCGAGCAAATAAATGTCTGCTTTCTTGTAAACGCATCGAGCTAAGTTTATTCGTGCTTTTTGGCCTCCACTCAAAGATGCACCGCGTTCGCCTACAATGGTTTGGTCTCCATGCGGAAATAGCTTGAGGTCTGTCTCCAGTGCACAACAGTCAATCACCTTCATGTATCGTTCTTCATCCATCTCACTACCGAAAAGGATGTTTTGTCGAATGCTTGCTGAAAATATCCATGCTTCTTGTGGTGCGCAGCTCAAAGAACCATTAACGCACAACTGCCCTATTGATAGTCGTAACTCTCCTTGTATAACCTGGAACAAGCTAGATTTTCCACAGCCAACTGCTCCAATTAACGCAGTTAAAGACTTCTTTTTTATGTGTATGTTTATATCCGTCAGCGTGTTCCGATTTCCATCTTCATCCCACTTGGCAAATCCGCTAGTGATGACCACTGCTGATTCATTATCTTCCGATTTTGCACACAAGTCAATTTCTTGAGATTGTAAGAAAGCGGAAATGCGTTTCAGTGATATTCTCAATTCCGCTAGAACTGCTACGCTAAGCGGAAAGAATGATGTAACAGTTAAACCGAGCGAAGAAAATAGGTTCATGGTTACAAAGACCGCTGTTGCCTCGAAGGCATCATTCAGCAGCACTGAAGATATGATAGTTATAAAGGTAGATGTTGCAATTAAAATTTCATTGAAAGTGAACAAGCCTTTCAAGTATGTCGACTTTTTCATAGAATCTACTTCTAACTTGCGGAACGTTGATATAATCTCAGCGAAGGGTTTCTCCCAGGCGTACATTTTAATTACATTTATACCTTGAATTAGTTCATTGGTTAACCTTATGCGTTCATCTCGTCTCGTTGACACCTTCAATCGATACTTTTTCAATATGCTCCCCAACAAAACTTTAATGCTACGCGTTAAGTGAGTCTCATTGAGAATTTGACTTACCATATACAGGAATAAACATAACCATGAATCCAATTCCAAATGTAGACGCAACACCCATTTTCGTCCACACTAAATACAAAAATAGAACTGCTTGTAAAGGACAAACCCATAACATGTGAAGCAGAAATCCAACTCGTTCAAATGCGTTTATGTCTCCAGACAGTAAGTTAATGATGTAACCAGGAGTCGATTTTCTAAGTGAAGATGGACTTAACTTCAAAATTTTGTTATAAATTAAAGAGCTACACACAACTCTCATTTTAAGTCCCATATGGTATGAAGCCATTAAATATGGTTGTCCAATCAAACAGCAGAAAAGCGTTGATACTATAATTCCCAGTGAGTAAAGGTAAGAAGGGAAACCACTGCAATCTTTTTTTGCGTAATGCCCAATTAAACCTCCAAGAAACAACGCTTTGCATGGCCTGCAATTTTTAAATCGTGAGTTGAAGCTTTTTTCCCCTGAAAATGTACCGTACACTAACTTACTGTGCTATAAAGTTTTCAAATCCAACGGCGATTCCTATGAGTAGAAAATCCCATCCCAATATTTTGACTAATACTTTCAGTAGCGATGGTTTTCTTTTTTGTGTGTTTGCGTTGTCTAATTCCTGCTGCCATAGAACTTGAGATTGTTTGCCCAGTATAGATGCCTTATGACCGGTGTACGTTTCGTACAAGTCACTTTCGTTAATGTCTCTTGTGTTACCCAATAGAAATAATGGAAAAGTGTATCTGAAAGTTAAGTTACATTGAATTAATTAATGTTAATTTATTATTGTTTACGTAAGTCTAAGAAAGCTACAGTTTATAATATTTCTAGCTATTAAAGGAACAGGTACTTACAAAAATGTTAAGACAGTAAATAAGTTTGCATGTTCCCTAGGATTCCGTTTTTTCCTGGACTTTTTAACCTGCTCATCCATCTAAAATTACCTATAATACCGAAGTTCAATTCTTACTGAACTGTGTACACTATTATGACGAATGATTTAGCTTTATCTGTAATGTAATACTTTATCAATGACCGCCATTAAAGTTTTTTTATAGTATAAATCTGGATATCGGACGTTTAATAAGTGACTTAAATAGAAGGAAATAGCACATCGTGGTGAATTTTGTGCGAAAAGAAACTGATTACGATTTAATCGAATCTATTTCTACTTTTAATTTGTAGCAATCGTTTTTTAAGCGCATAACAATTAAAAGTAGGAACAAACGTACCTACACTACAAATTGAAGGGCTAATAACTAAATTTCACACTTAATCGATAGGCCATTCGTCCAAAGTGATTACCCAAAACCCATAACACTATAACATCCGGTGTTTCCACAACAAGTAAGTCTGATTTGAGCAAATTTGGTTTCTGTATAAGTCAACGTATTAATTGCACACGAAACTGGGAAGTTCTTGCATTCAGTGATAGTAGGTAATATTCACATGGAGAAAAAACTTTCAATTGCAATTCGAATTTTCTCAGAAGTTTGACTGTAAAATATAGACATTAAAGTCGGAAATCAACGATTTACACTTACTTAAGAAGATATTGGCTTTAATTAGAAACTTCAGAATGGGATTTTTAATAAAAAATTAATGAATTTGTTTATAAGATTTCATGAAATCTCATGCTTATACATTCATATTGAGATATTATGCCGAAAATTTGGTTGTGAAACCGCAATTCATCGTCTGTTCCTTTATGCTACTTAAAAGAATAAAATGTGCCCATTTTTTAAGCACAACCCACAAGAAAAATTCCCGGTCTGAAATAATCACTTTAAATTTTTCTGCAAAAGGGTTATCGTTTTTTATGCAATTTTTTGAGCAAAGGATAAAATATTTCATTCCTAATACTTACAATACGTTTATAATGTTTATAATTATAATACATTTAAAATATGGATATTTTTACGTTTTTTTTTAACTTTTTTCGACTACTTATATTTGCCAACAAATTATGTATTTTTTAATCTATAAATTATTAAAATTAAAGTTTTTTTAATGTAGGTATTTAATTCTATTCACATAAAATATGTGTCAATCTGTTTAATCTTAATGGTTTAATTTTACGTTTTGGCTACATATAAATAACTACAATAAACATAAAATTTAAACAGAATAATACGTAATTTTTAAAACTCTTAATTACTGCAGTATCAGTATCAGCAGTATCTGACTTGCGGTGGCACTCCTCGCATCTCTTTTGTGTTAATTCTTACTTTCAGATTATTATACGTATTAATTATTGTGAATAATAAATGGTTATTGGGAACTCGTGTGTTTTACATTTGTATTAACAAATATTAATGGTATAGTATTACGTTTTTTTTACATTTCAAAAAAACATGTATTTAAACCATATACCTATACGGGAATTAATCTCATAACAAAATATTTATATTTTTAAATATTTTATACGTATAATATAACTATGTTGCATAGGTACTAATTTTACGCGTTTAAAAAAAAATATAAAATGGTTTAATTTTACGTTGTTTTTACATTTCAAATACTACACACTAAACTCAAAATGTATGTAAATGTGTATTCGATTTCGGTGTTAATTACATAAAAAAATATATTTTCAAATGTTTTATACGTATAATATACGTTTAAATATATGTTTAATAGCGCGAAATGGGCTTCGTAGCACAAAATATACGTTATTAACGTGCGGTAGTTAGAAAAATATAACTTCCTTGTGCTTATTGGGTTGGTGCAGGCGTTAGGGAATGCAAAATAAAACAGTACCTACATACATTTTGTTTATAATCCTTGCCGTATTATCGATTATCAATGACACAATGAAGGTAAAAAGGGGATATTTTCGCCCATTTAAAAAAGACCGTTCGAACATTAATAACTACTCTATCACGAAGTTGAGGCCCTATTAGAATTTCGATTTCAATGCCTCACTCTTTGTCATTAGAGGCTTTTTTCGAAAATCGTGGAGAAAAGCCTTTAAGTCGTCGTTCGTACCCAACCAGAGTTAAGGGCGACAAAGATGATCTTTGAAGGCGATAGAACAAATGGTATTTAAAAACCAAGCCGAATACCTTAGAAAGTTACTCCTAATTCTCAACACTCGATTTACTCATTAGTGCGTTGTTTCAAAAAAGAGAATTGGTTTAAGCTATTTTAGTTCTTTGTTGTTTCTAACTTTTGCACAAATAGCTGTATGCAGAGCTGGGCAGAATACTTTCAAAAAGTATTTGAATACTAAATAGTAAATACTTTACACAAATCCAAGGTATTTGAATACTAAATACTTTTACGTCCAGCACAAGCGAATACTAGATACAGATACATTGAAAAGTATTCAAATACTTAAAAAATAAGTATTCAAAAAAATAAGTATTCAAATACTTTGAAAAGTATTCGAATACTTTCAAAAGTATTCGAATACTTTGAAAAGTATTTCATTATTTTACTTTGAAAAGTATTCGAATACAGTAAAAAGTATTCAAATACTTGTCACTCAAATACATTAAAAATTTAAAATAGTATACTTGATAAAAGGCTTAATACTACAACTTAAACAATCATTTCTATTGTTATATACAAATTTAAGGGGAGTAAAAGCGTATTATTATTATTATTATATTAGAGGCACCTACCAGGACCTTTCTTATACCAGTTATATCCTTAAGAATACGTGTACCAGTATTCAAAGCGATCGTACGTCGTGCACATGATACGTACGCCTTTCTGAAATTAATCCTAGCGATTTTGGAACAGATCCATTTTTGACCATCCGTTTGTCCGTGTGCATGATAACTTGTTTAGAAACGTGCGAAAATTGGTACACATGGTCTTAAGGATACAAGAAAGGTCCCTATTGTTTTTAAGTTATGTAGACTATCGAGTTCGGTATTCAGATGTATCGGATTTTTATATTTGATTTTGTGACAATGAAAACTTTCCCTAAACATTTCTAAATTGTTCTCAAATATTTGAATAACAAAAGTACTGCCTTTTTTTGAGGCCGGAAAAAAAAATTGTCTGAGATCGACCGGGAAAAAACATTTTCTTATAGAATTTGGCACGTAGAATCCATAATTTCAAACAGTTCCAAGATTGGGCTACTAGTTCAAAAGTTAGAGCCCTTTGAATTTTCTTTCGAAATTGGTTTCTAGTCTATAACTTTTGATTGAGAAGTCTGATCGAAAAAGTACGAATTGTTTTGGATTCTACGCACCAAAATTAATAAGAAAAAGTGTTTTCCCGAGAAATTTTGGTGTAGTCGATTTTTGGTAAAAAAGGAAGGTTATACACTGCCTTTTTTTGAGGCCCGCAAAAAAAATTGTCTCAGATCGACCCGGAAAAAAATTTACTTATAGAATGTGGCCTGTAGAATCCATAATTTCAAACAGTTCCAAGACTGGGCTACTAGTTCAAAAGTTACAGCCCTTTTAAATTTTCTTTCGAAATTGGTTTCTAGTCCATAACTTTTGATTGAGAAGTCTAATCAAAAAAGTACGAATTGTTTTGGATTCTACACTCCAAAATTAATAAGAAAAAATGTTTTCCCGAGAAATTTTGGAGTAGTCGATTTTTGGTAAAAAAAGGAAGGTTAAGTATTCAAATACTATGCGAAGTATTCGAATACTTCTCAAAGTATTCAAATACCTTGCGAAGTATTCGAATACTTTTCGAAGTATCCAAATACTTTGCGAAGTATTCAAATACTAAATATTTGTGAAAGTATTTGAGTTACAAATACAATAACATACTGCTTCCATAAAAATATTTAATTACAAAGTATTTGAATACTTTAAGGATTTGAATACTAAAAAGTATTTACAAAATCGAATACTACCCAGCTCTGGCTGTATGTACCTCAAGGTTTTAGTAAAAAGTGATCGTCCTGCTTAGCCGGTCATTATTACTACGAAAACATTATTGTAGATGACTTAAAGGTTGAAAACGAGCGGACTCGATCAACAGGATAGCTTTTTCTGAGAATTTAGGTTAGGGCTGAGAAGTTTAAATACAGTAATGATATCCCAAAAGTGTAAAAGAATTTTGCATGTACTATATTCAGTGTTTAGCAGAAGAAAGTAAGAAAGTGTATTTTTCCAAAGCACAAAAAACAGAAAGAAAGAAAGAAAAATAATACATTCGAATTGACAAACAATTTGTTGTTAAAATAAAATTAGACTTAAAGTGCGCTATGGGGAGGTTCCTACTTAACATTGTTGTATGGAGGTTACCCTCAGAAATTATATGGAATGTATTCATGGTGGGAAAGATCTCATATTAATAGGTACACTTTATGCAATAGCAAAAAAAAATAACGCAAAACGACTATACAACTTACAGAAAGAGCAGCGATAGGTCTGGTCATTCGATATACAGAAACAGTAGCAATACCAAGCGGTGCATACATGCTGATTCTCATCATCACGAAAACTTTGGCGACAAGAGAGCAATCCGTATGTTAGGCCCCGAAGAAAACTTGTAATGAGGTCTTTACAACAAAATAGATATTATGTAAGATCTTCTACTGAGAAAGCCAATCGACAAAGAACGAAAACAAATGTCGAACGTTCCAAAGACACGAGATTTAGAAAATTTGTATAAATGTAACATCAAAAACGGTCTTTTCGACGATCGACACCCTTCCATCAATTTTTCTGATATCATCATTATCAGGTGTGAGCGTCTTGTTTTGTATATAGTAAGCTCAGCAATAATTTTCGTAGTTTATTAAAGAAACCCAAACCCGAACATCATTAATTACGATGCAATATAATCCACTTAAAAATGATTTACTTAAAACATCCAGTTCAGTTGTAGACGCTGACTATTCAGGAAACACCTCTTCATATTTGAAATTCTTCGTAATCTTGTTGGCAATGTCAAGGAGAATAACTGACAGTTGTCGTTCCATTAAAGGCATTAGAATTTCAAGGAAAAGTTCTTTGTGCTGGTTGACAATATTATCTGCAGTTTGAACTAAAATAAAATTATGTAACATAAGATCGTGACGATCAAGAAATGTGTACTTAGTAGAGAATTGCTAAAATTTGGACTTGCCAGGGCGATGTGGAACTCAGAAACGTTTACTTTTAGCTCCAAACGTTGGAAATGCAAATGGTATTCACCATTTCCATCTTTAGGTTCGGCGTATAATATCGCGTCGCCAAAACCACGGCCTAAAAGAATGCTTTAGCAAAGAGCCATTTTAAATGTGTTATACTACGCACTGGCGTTAATGGAATATCTCCCTTGTCCTTTGAACGGTATTACAATTTGGGCATTTATATCAAAATCGCCCTCCAGTTTAATTAACGGAATCAGTACTTGAATACCGAATGTTAAATCTGGTACATTTACCCTGAAAATTAAAAAAAATGTAATTAAATTGGTAGCAAACGTGATTTGTATTAATTTTCTCTAGTTTTTCATGGATTAAAAAGCACTATACTTACTTAAGTTTAACAATCTCAAATTCGGAAGCGCCATAAGCAACAGTATTTTTCAATAAGATCTTTAAACTGGACGACCCCTTTCCAAAATCATAATCAGGAACATAAAACGGTTCCAAACTGGGAACATTCAGTTCTGGGATACCCTCCTTTAAACGCGGCCGTAAGAGTTCAACAGATGATTTAATGCAGTCGGCCACATTTGGATCGCTTCGATGACATATGTGAATGTAATCCGCTGAAAGGCAAATAGTAAATTTAACAAAATCCTTCCTATACACTCTTACGAATTTCAAGCTGGGCGTTCACTAGCACGAAAAGGGAAATTAAACTTAGCGAGGCGTACATTGTAAGTTGTTGCCAGCAACCCTTTTCTCTATTACGAGAAGCTATAACGGATCGGTTAACCGCTCGTGTAAAGTGCCCAGACCGGAAAAGAATTTTTGTTTAAATGTTTTTTGGACGTCCTTCGGCAATCTACAGACTTCAAAAGGATATCCAGCCAATGGAACTTGCTAGTTACAGATGCGGTAATTGCGTTTTACGAATTGTATGGGTAATTTACGTTTCAAAATCTCGATAAGGCAGTGACGTCTATCACTGGCCTAGAGACGCAAATCTATTTTAAATTTTTACTTTTCAACATTTTCTCAACGAAATGTTGACATGAGTACCTATTCGTTCAGAGCATTCCAAAAAGCAGAACTGCCCCCTGCCAACCTTAACTTAACTTTATAGTAAATAGGAACCAAACGGCACTGGACTACGAGGAATCCACGGGTAAGACACACAAGTCTGATGGCGATACAGCAAACTAAGCTGACGAACACAAGGGCATTTCTATCATACATTTTTGGAAATGAGTTATTGCGAGTAAAGCACTGATGCGGAATTTTATTTTTCTTTTATCCTTCAATTGCTTTTAGTAGTTTTACAAGTCTAATGTACCATCACCTTGAAGAGAGATCTACATCATCTCAGTTTTTGTTTCAAATTTATAGTCGACTTAGGTGACAAGATAGTAATGAAATGTCCAGCAACTGTTCGAAATACGATAACAAAAGGTCAATTTGTCGCGAATTTGCCGAATTTCACTTGATTCCGAATTTATTTCTAACATTATTGAATTACGTTTGAATTACATTAATTTCAAATTTATTATTTATGGTATTTTTTTATTTAAATAATTTACGTTTGTGATAATTACTACTATAACGAAGTATACTTTCAGATAACTTCTTTTTATTTTTGATTTAAGTAAGTCATACATCGTTAACGAGCTCCTAGCGAGTTCATAATTCCTGTCCGTCCGTCCGTTTGTACTTCATCCCGAAAACGAATGCAACGAATACAATTTAATTTTGCAAGTGGATTCTTTATCAAATTTGTAGATCGGGCTTAGTGAATGGGCAACGTAGATCAATTTGACAAAAAGAAGTTTCTCGTAATATTGCAAGGTGAGACCTTTTTTCTCTAATGTAATATGAATTGCCTAATAGATTTAATTGGAATTATTACTGAAAATAATGTATCATTAAACCAAGGGAAACCAGACGGATTTAAATAGAATGAGTTCCTTGCTCAAGGTTGGTAACTTAAAAAAAATTAAATAAATATTAAAAAGAATGGTGTGTGAGAAATTAAAGAAAACTTCCAATTGGTGTACTTAGTATATTTGGAGACATTGTTTCGAAGATAATCTCTGGAGCTACGTTAAGTCACTAACTTGCAGTAAAAAGTAGAAAGTCAAAAGGAAATATGAAAACCATCATTTTTAAAACATCATTTTAAAGCTTGGACAATCTTAATTAGGGATTCACTACTTGACCCGAATTTCAAGCTAGGTACTTCACTTAACACGACTTGAAATCAAGTCAAGCTCAAGTCAAGTAGTAGAAATTGGCTGTTAAGTCAAGCCAAGTTATGTTATGTTACTTGAATTGTCAAGCTACTTGATTTTATAAACCCTGTGTAACTCGCAGTGGCGCAATCAGAAATTTGCTTTGGGAGGTGCTAGAATTACGAGTTGTCTTAGTACCTACCCCTTTTGTGTAAGCACTTATTCTCTCTAGAATTTTGGGGGGGTGCTTTAGCCCCAAAGCACCCCCCTTGGTTGCGCCACTGGTAACTCAAGCCGACATTCGTTAACCGATAGTTTAAAAAATGGGTTCTGGTTACAGTTGCTTTTCTGCTGGCCAAGAATATGCTATATCCTTCAAAAGATTCAAAGCGAGCACTAGCATTAAAGAACGTCGAGAAAACTGCAAGATATGGATTGATCCATATACGACTTTTAAAACGAAGATCGCTATATCCGTGATTAGTCGTAAGTCCTTTTGTTCCATTTTTATTGGAACGACGACGTGATTGCTAAATTTATTTTTTGCACGATCGGTTATAGTCGGCTACTTACTAATTCATTTTCAAGGCGGTAAGGTGCACTTACCAACCTAGGGCGGTAAGTGTATCATAGCAACGTGCTTAGCAACCAAGTGACAGTTACAGTAACATGCGACAAGTAGGATATGTGTCAAAAATCAAATTATTGTTTATTAATGTGGAAGTTAAATGTACAATTTGCAAGTTACAAAAATTAGTTCGGGAATTAGACAGGCAATTGGAAAACACGGTGTTTACAGATTCTTCACACTCAGCAGTCGATAGAGGATTTGAATTAGTACGGTATGAAATAGCAGGTTTTGTTGATGGCAACGAAGATGATGAAGGGTTCCCTGGAGTTCCACATAAAATCTTCTGAGCGGTTTCAATCTTGTTAGTTAATGACTCACCAAGTACGTGTCATCGGGTGCTTCCGTAAGAAATTTATGGAAATCTGCTTTAGAAAAAACGCTAGATTTTTTTGGCTGATACCAAACGTTCTTTCTTTTCAAAAATGCTATCAGCGTACTGTATTTAGAAATATCAACACACCTCTTAGAAAAATCATATTTTCAACATGGAATAATCACACCATAAGCCATTTCAATCCTTCACTACGTTGAACAAAATATGCTAACACAATTTTTTCACTTATGTCAGTTTGACATTTACTTTCACACCATTTAAGGAAAGAATCATATGCGGCTTCATAGCTACTTTTAAATTTTTCGGGAAAGATCGATGCGCAGCCAATACTCCATGCACCTTCTATTTCGAAATCTTCTGAATCATTTAGGTATGTTCACTTAGTCTCAACCAAACCACGTTTCGCGCACGTGTTGTTTTGTTTTCAAAAACAGAAACGTAACTGTAGCAACCCACAAAAAATTACTGAACCCATTGTGATGCTACCACATTGATACATTCGAATTTAGTTTATATCAATTATAAATTGATCGTGCAAAAAATAGCGTAAGCACCACGGTCAGTAGGTGCTTAACCGATTTCGGATAATATTGCAAACCTCGAGCTGCGCTCTCGGTTTGCAATTATTATCCTCAACCAGTAAAGTACACCTACTGACCTTAATACTTAATATACTATATATAAATTTGCTGCTGAACATTGTTGCGTTGGTAAAAATGAAAGATATAATTTTGTGTATCATCTGCATGCTAGCAGTGTACGTAGTGTAAAATAAAAGGGCGAGTATGGAACCTTGTAGAACCCCCGTATAAATTTACCTTGTCTTGAATTTTTGCTCTTTGAGTTCTATCTGTCAAATGCCTTAGAATAGTTAACAGTGAGCATGTTGATATCCGCGGTTGCTGTAATGATATCGTCCATAATGCATGATAAAGCTGTAGAACTATATCCAGTCCTAAAACCCTACTGCATAATCCGTAAAATGTCGTTTTCATCTAACAATTTTCTGATTTGTATTTCCATTACTTTTTCTAGCAATTTGGATAACACTGATAGAATGCTTATAGGTCTGAGATCTTGTAATGTGCGAACATTTTGGTAAAGGAATCACCTGTGCTACTTTCCAAGCATTAGGAAAATAATTTGGCTCAAGGCAGTAGATAAGGCAAGAGAAAAGGCAGACAAACAGTAATCGTTGAATTACTCACCCCAACAGCATCCACGGTAATTTTTAAGAGTATCATAGCAATATCCGATTCAATCATGAAAGTGAACCTAAAAGGATTTAAATCCTTGAATTTACAATTTGTATTATAAAAATTAAACAATTCTGGATCAGGTGAAATTTTATGAGCATTTAATGATAGAATCCCAAAGGAGCCATTAAAAAATTAGGGTCATTAAACTCAGAAGACAAATAATTTGTTTTGTTTGGGAAAATGTTCATGTCTCTTAGTACCTACCTTCCTTAAATCGTTCAAAAAATTTTTTCGGAGTAGAAAGAATTGGGACCCACACCATTTTGTTCAGAAATGTTTGAACCTTCAGAATCTCGCTTTACGACATTTTCCCGTGGTCCTGACAAAAGTTATAGGCCGTTAAAGATGAATTTTACTCATTTTCGCGTGCGCTACTAGACCACCGAAAGTATTTATTTTCTCAGCAACTAAGCGATATACATCAATCATTCCTTTTGTAAAATGAAAGTACATTTATAGCAGAATCTAAAGCATTCAATTTACCTACCTTGTTATGCACAGTTTTTAGAAAAATGACCGTCAACTTCCAAAATTCGTGTAGCAGATGAAAAGTGCGCACTTTGAACTCTCATAACTTTTTATTTCACGATATCAATTTCCAATATTTATAGCTCATTCGATGCTCCAAAGCATTGTGATTATTTTATTTTCTATAACATTACCGTGAATTTTTCATAATAAAAAAGTTACGGTCATTTAAGTAAAAACCTACCGACCTTGCCGAGTCGGGAGTCGCGAGTGAGACGGAGAGGGAAGGATAGTCAGCAGCGTTCGCTAAACAAGGAGTGATGCGTAAGAGGTTCTACCTCGGGTTCTACTTTGCTAAGAAATTTCTCTCCGAAAACCAAAACTAGCTATTTAGGCCGTTTAGGCGTTTACAAATGCATTCCGCCGAGTTGAATTGTAAAATCTCAAACAATTCATTAACTCCATGTATCTCAGTTCTTTGGTGAAATATATAGGTACAAATACTGTGCGATCAAAATTGAGTTGCTGTCGAGTTATCTTTGTAACTTTCGTTTACATGGGAAATCGTATTTAACTTTACCTTCCAAAGGCGACTCGATAGCAACTCATTTTTGATCGCCCGTTAGGTACCTTTCCCTGTAAATTTTGGGGGTTACTCCACATTAGGTATCTCTTGTGCAAGATCAGCAGTGACAACGGTATGATTTTGTCCCAAAGATTCAGGCTTGTTTTTTGATTTCACTAGACGATGGTTAGGATGGTATTGTAGCTCGTTGGTGGAGAATTCAAAAACGGCATACATATATTGAATGGTAGATACCGGAACTTACTTAGGATTATATCAGCATGTACTTAGGCTGTTAAAGTCAGTTATATCTGGTCGTTATCTAGTGATAGGTAAACGAGGAATTTGGATTTCTTCTGCCGATGTATATCGCTTTTCAAAAAGGACTGTGCGTTGAATTTTTTTCGTCTGTTTCCACAGAATATGGCCTACTTATTCTTATTCTGTGACTGTTTCCTCATTGATGTCGAAGTTATTAATGCTCGCTGTGATAAAATTATCATTTTTTATTTGACAAATTTTTGTGACATGTAGGTAGCAGAACATGTAATATGGACGTTTACTGTACTTGTTATGCCACTGTCGGAGAACATTTTCTGACCCGAAAGACCAATTTGCAAATGAGTGTAACTTTTGTTTGAAAAATGACCTTAAAAAAAACTGTTCAACAATTTTGTTCCGTATGTACCTACACAACAAACTTCGTGGAATTTTGTCAATTTTCGTTGTCCGGCCAAGAATTGCAGTGGAATTATTTTTTTCGTATTTTCAAAAACTAATTTCAGATTCGTGATTTTTATATTCAAAAATCACCAAAATTCGTCGAAATCAACATTTTTTCGCACCCCTATTGAGGGGTGTGCCCTTTTGTGGTAGGAATTTTGAAAAATTATTTGCAAAACCGGAAAGGGCATACAGCAAAACCTATTCAAAGACTTACCACCAGTCTCTGTAACTGTTGCCGAGAAAAAAATTAAAGGAGAAATGGAAACTTTACCACTTTTTTGAGGGTGGCTCCTAAACGAATACATGGAGTTAATGAATTGTTTGAGATTTTACAATGCATCCCGGCGGACACATTTGTAAACGGCCTAAATAGCTAGTTTTGGTATTCGGAGAGAAATTTCTTAGTAAAGTAGATCCTCTTACGCATCGCTCCTTGTTGCGCGAACGCTGCTGACTATCCTTCCCTCTCCGTCTCACTCGCGACTCCCGACTCGGCAAGGTCGGTAGGTTTTTACTTAAATGACCGTAACTTCTTTATTATGAAAAATTCACGGTAATGTTATAGAAAATAAAATAATCACAATGCTTTGGAGCATCGAATGAGCTATGAATATTGGAAATCGAATCGATATCGTGAAATAAAAAGTTATGAGAGTTCAAAGTGCGCACTTTTCATCTGCTACACGAATTTTGGAAGTTGACGGCCATTTTTCTAAAAACTGTGCATAACAAGGTAGGTAAATATGTATGCTTTAGATTCTGCTATAAATGTACTTTCATTTTACAAAAGGAATTATTGATGTATATCGCTTAGTTGCTGAGAAAATAAATACTTCCGGCGGTCTAGTCGCGCGCGCGAAAATGAGTAAAGTTCAACTTTAGCGGCCTATAACTTTTGTCAGGACCACGGGAAAATGTCGTAAAGCGAGATTATGAAGGTTCAAACATTTCTGAACAAAATGGTGTGGGTCCCAATTCTTTCTACTCCGAAAAAAAAACTACCTCAAATAAGCGAGTTAGCGCCGGCTCTCCGCTGCACTAATAGTGACGCTTAGATTGTTAACAGCATTAGTGCATAAGTTATGAAGTCCCTTGTATTCATTCCAAGAGGCCAAGAGCTATTATTTTTGTCACTTTGGAACTTGGCCAGGCTTTTATCTTTTGAATGCATAAGGGCTTTTATACAACCAAGGTATTTGGTCTAGTAAGTCGGACTTTCTTGATAGAAGCAATGAGCATGTTTATGAAATAGATATAAAAGGTTGTCGTCTACTTTACAACGAATACGTAGGTACTTTACATTCAATATTTCTTAAATTGAATAAACGATACCAAGGTAAGATTTGTAATTCTGCAACGAATTCATCCAATTTGAAATGTTAAAATCACCAACACATATTATTAGATGCTTACACAGGCAGAAGTCATTAAAATCCTCCAACGTGCGTAAAATTCTTGAAAATACAAACGGTTAGCTCTGTATATAATTCCAACTGCAATTCGACTATTACAAATTAATTGCTCAAAGTAAATAATACTTTCTGTCTCAATTATTGTAAAATTAAGGTATTTCTCACTTAAATGCCTAACCCACCTTCACCCTTAACTACGTGATCTTTCCTAATAAACCATATAGCCATCAATATTATAAGCATTATCACATACGTTTGAACCATAAAGCAATTATCGAAGTAATTATATATCTTGAGTCGTCATAAAGGGTGCCCATTGTGTATGGAATATAATATACATATATCTAGGTAAATATCGAATGTATACAAAATTATTCTATATGAAACATTTTATTTCCCATAATAAGGTAGCATTCAGTTGTTTTTTTTTCAGAAAACAAATGAGTAACGAAAAAAATTGAATTTTTTTAAATGAATGATAGAGATTTTTTTTCTTTTTTCGATGATATAACATGTCAGTACCCTTATTCTAGAAATTCTTTCAAAAAAATTTATTATAATTACCTCAGTATAACATTAATCCAGATATCCTACATCAAAATAAAACAAATGAACGTGTACGTTTCTTATTAAACCTTGAAAACAAACCGAAATTAGCAGTAAAATGGGTTTCATCGCAATGAATGTTCAAAATGTGGCATATAACCTATCACAAAAAGCTTAAAATAAAAATTAATTTTTTCTACACGGGTGCTAACGTGTTACGTCATTGAAAAGAGAAAAAAATCTCTATCAAATGAGCCTAATGAAAGTGCGCATTGCTATTTAAAAAAATTCAATGGTTTTTCGTTATTCATTTGTTTTCTGAAATAAAAGCAATAGAATGCTTGCTTATTATGAGAAATAAAATGTTAAACAACTTTTATATAGAAAAATTTTGTATACACAGTCGATATTTACCGAGATATGTACGTATTCCATAAATAATGGGCACCCTGTATAATCTTGGAGGAAGTCGAACTCGCAGTGTTCAGTGATGTTTAGGTGAGAGATTTTTCCAGACGTCGGCTAAGATAAAGCTGTAAAAAATAATGCAACATTAAAAAGTACACGATGCCCTACAAACATTTCATTCAATGCAAATTTATTTCATAGATCATACGAAGCAAAAAAACAAACAAGAAAAAAACTAGTTATTGTATTTGGATAATAGAGATAAAGAAGGAACAACGTTCGTTTTCAAAAAGTAAGTTAAAGGCCATAAGAATATCAGTAAACACCGCAGGAAAGTTCGCTAAATGCCTGAAATGCACACGTGATTAGTTCGGATTTTCTGGAGATTCCTTTTTCAAGTTGTCTACATCGGCCGCACAGTATATTGGATGAACTTTGTCTTTCACCTCAGCTCAGGTAACAGCAATTATTGCCTACCCTTTGTTAGGTCTTCTTTAATAGCAATTTTAGAATCTTTGAGAAGCTTAATACGGCTCATTATATCATTTGACGTTTGGTGCTATAATCTTTTCTGTGCGATATTATAGTACACGGCATGCTAGATTTAATAAATTTTCTAAATATATCAAGAATTTCTCGATTTTTTTGTATGTCAACCATATGCATATTTTATGTTGTCGTACAGCAAATTCATTGCTCTTTGCAAAGATTTAGAAAAAACATAGCCATGTCGGGGTACGTAAACCTTAATTACATTACATTGTCGCTATATGAAGTTGCAGAGAAGAGTTTGGGGCCGTTATCCTATTAGATCGCATATTTGGGGGTAGTAAACTGACCATACGACTCGATCCACAGGACAGCTTTTTCTGAGAATTTCGGTTAGGGTTGAGAAGTTTAACAGGGTAACGTTATACGAAAGGTGTATAAAGGAAGATAAGAACGTTCTTCAATTTTTGCTTGCACTGGTCAGGAGAAAAGGTGTGGTAGGGCATCCGGTATACAGAAATAGTACGAATACCAAGTGGTACATACATGCTTATCCTTATCACCAGCCACCAGCACTTCGAATAGTTTAGCGCCAAGAGCAATCAGTCCGAGAACACTTAGACGGAGAAAAGAACTGGTCATTACAACAAAATAGATATTATGTAAGATCTTCTACTCAGCAAGCCATACAATCCACTTCTCTGATGGCCGTCTTGATCAGAGGTGAGCGTCATATGTTTGTTTTGTAAGCTCAGTAATAATTTTCATAGTTTATTAAAGAAATCCCAAACTTTAGAACATCATGCACGCTGCCATATTAATTTACTTCAAAATCTACAACATCCAGTTCACTTCGCTAGACGCTGCTTACTTTTCAGGAAACACCTCATCATATTTGAAGTTCTTCGTAATCCTGTTAGCAATGTCAAGGAGCATAACAGACAGTTGTCGTTCCAATACGGGCATTAGTATATCAAGGAAAAGTTTCTTATTCTGGTTGACCATATTTGCAGTTTTACCTATAAAATAAAATTATGTACCTAACATAAGATCAAGATATCAAGACGTACTTAGTAGAGAACCGCCAGAATTTGGAGATGATAGGGAAATGTGGTACTCGGGGACGTTTATTTTTAGCTCCAAACGTATGAAATGCAAATGGTCTTCACCGTTTCCATCCTTAGGCTCGGCGTGCAAAACAGCGTCGCCAAAAGCACGGCCTAAAAGAATGCTTTAGCAAAGTGCCATTTTAAATGTGATAGTATACGCACTGGCGTTCATGGAATATCTCCCTTGTCCTTTGAACGGTATCAAAATTTGGGCACTTATATCAAAATCACCTTCTACTATTATTAACGGAATCAGTACTTGAATACCGAATGTTAAATCTGGTATATTTACCCTGAGAAAAATTTCAATAGATTTAAATAAATTAGCAGTCAACTATAATTCGCATGGTTTATATTAATTTTTGTCAGTTTTACACTGATCAACACAAAAATACCTATTCTCGAATTGTGCGAATCTGTACTTACTTAAGTTTAACAATCTCAAAATCGGAAACGCCATAAGCCACAGTATTTCTCCTTAATAACTTAAAACTGGGCGACCCCATTACCAAATCATGATCTGGAACATAGAACGGGTCCAAACTGGGAACATCCAGTTCTGGGATACCCTCCTTTAAACGTGGCCGTAAGAGTTCAACAGATGTTTTAATGCAGTCGGCCACATTTGGATCGTTTCGATGACATATGTGAATATAATCCGCTGAAACACAAATAATAAGTTCAGAATCCTCCCAATACACTCTTACGAATTTCACGCTGGGCGTTCACTAGGACGAAAAGGGAAATTAAACTCAGCGGGGCGTACATTGTAAGTTGTTGACAGCAACCCTTTCTTCGATTACGAGATCGCTGGTATAAACTGGCGAGAATCAGAAAAGAATTGTTGTTTAAATAGGTTTTTTGGATGTCCTTCAGTAATCTACAGACTTCAAAAGGATATCCACCCAATGGAACTTGCTACTTACAGGTACGGTAATTGCGTTTTAGGAATTGAATGGGTTATTCATAGTTCAGATTTTCCGTAATGCAGTGATGTTTACTTGTACTGGCCTAGAGACACAAGTCTAATTTACATGTTTTCTACACAACATTTTCTCAATGAAATGTTGACGTGAGCATTCAAAATACCCAAAATCAGAACTGTACATCCTTGAAATTTAGCACCGGCTTGTCATTGCAAGATCTCGGACGCGTCTTTGGAACGACCTAAAATTTTGGCCAACCTACATTAGAAATTAGATAATAACTAAGAACCACTAGACGAATAAGACACAAAAGTTGTACTGATTTTGAAAAGTAGATTAACTGACAAAAGCTAATAGAGCAAACTAACCGGACGAACACAAGAATAATTGTTTTCTATATCACTGGACGCTAAAGTCTTCAATTAATTTTAAGAGTTTTGCAATTCTCATGCACCTATAATATCGCCTTGAAGGTACATTAGAATCATCTCAGTTATTGTTTCAAATGTCGACATAGTTCACTAGCGTATAGTAAGATAGTAAAGGATAAACATTTGTCGTGGTGTGCATAATGATCTTTTATTAGGTACCTACCTAATATGCTAACAGTTATTGACAACTTAGGTATTTTAGGGGAACATAAGCTATCTATATTTAAGAAACATTGCTACAAAACAAAGTGCACGGGCTTATGCTCCGAAACC
Source organism: Photinus pyralis (assembly GCF_008802855.1). NCBI lineage: Eukaryota > Metazoa > Arthropoda > Insecta > Coleoptera > Lampyridae > Photinus > Photinus pyralis. The sequence goes on from NW_022170596.1 coordinate 6,648,487, forward strand.
GTTCGAAAAAGGACAACATTCATTCGAATTTCATCTGATTCAGAGTTTATTTTTAAAAATATTAAAAAGGGTGACTGAGTCAATGTAGAAAATAGCCCAAAGAGACATAGAAGACAACGACGGACCGATGGAAGTAAATATTTATTTTTTGTTGCCGTCGGGATCTCAGAAAACCAAATATCCCAATTTCTAAAATGCTCACGATTACTATACTTTTATAGTGCCTTAGTTTTAGATTTTTTTGATTATAAAGGTTTTCCTACAGTAATCGTATAGTCGTACGAAGAGCTTATTGATACTGCCGGCCTGTGTGGCGTGGAAGCTGGACCTCGGTATGCAGGGTCCTGGTTCGAATCCCGATTCGGGTATGGATTTTTGTAAATGTATAATGGTTGGGTTGGCAAAGCAGCCTTTGCAGTACCCCTGCCCACTTAAGAATAAAGACCAAAAATAAAGCGCAGGTTCAAACGCCTTTTTGTCACCTGTAAGGTTTCTCGTAACTATAGAATAACAAATTTCAAGGCTTTTGAAGTGACGAAAGTTCCTGGTAATAATATCACTAAAACAACCCCAATGAGTCGTTATCTTCAAAATTTTCCGCGGAGTATTCAATTTCATAGCGATTTTAAGGCAGCCGACGCGACGTTCTCAACCTTACTTAACGACCTATTTATTCTGATACCTAGCAGATATACATAAAAATCACAAAAATTCACGACATTCTTTGTGACTGTCCCGCACTCGTCCAACTGAGAGTGCATGTTGGGGGGAATCCTGGCCGCACATGATCAAGACGCGATGGGGCTGATGACAAGCTGGTAAGAGAGGAAGAGAAAGGGAAATAAAATACAGAAGCTATACAAAGAGACAAGATTTGAGAAAGGGGGAAGGCGAGGCAGATTTGAAGTGTAAGGAGGAGAGTGCTATTTGAAATGTCTGAGGTACCAGATGGAAGGGAATAACGAAACAAATGCACAAATAAAGAAATGACTAGAAGTAGCGGTGGGACAAGACTGAAGAAACTTGTCAGCAAACGCAAGAATAAGTCTAGAATAAGAAAATACCTATTATTGACGTATGTAATGAAGAAGTGAGGAAAAAAGAATTGAACTGTAATGATTACAAACACGGTATCACTAGTAGGTATTTGGACGGAGATGAAAAACACCAAATTATGTAGTACCTAGACGAAAACGAAAAGTAGAAGGTGGTCTTTTATTACACATTTGTGTAAGTTTTATCGTTATTTGCGTATGTAAGCATATTTGAATATTTTTATAAATCTATCCATTGAACTTGTGTTTAGCTTGTTTTCGTTAGTTAAAATCGTCTTGCTTGCTTCACTGTAAAGATTTAATATGTATACTTGATCTCCTTCTGTAAAGAGTCTTTAGAAAATTTTAAATTTAAACAGTGCATCCGACTCTTGTTTTACCAAATTAATGCTGTTTTATAACTAAACATTTTGAATTATTTAAAAAAAAACGTTGCAACACAGTAAAAAATATGAGTACAGTACTAATAATCCTCAAGAACGTGCAGTTTGGTAACGTCGTTTCAATCGCTAGTGACTTTAGATTTTCGTTGAGATGGCGGAACGTGGTTACAGGATAAAGATTATGTAACCGTAGAGATTTGTGCCGTCTATGTAGGTTACAGGCTTTTTATTTTATCCTAAATCATTATAGTAACAATAACTCCTTAGTGACGGGTTATGTTATGGCACATTTAACAACACTAGTGTTGAAATTTCTTAACAACCATTCCTTATCTATTGAAGTGTCTAGAATATAATTCATGGAACACATTAACTTCTAAATAACTGTGTATTTTCTTCGGTTTTAGACTTGTTACTGACTGTCCATTAATTGTACAATTTTGTACGTTTTCAAATTTTATTCTTCCCGAAGAAACGGTGCCCGAGAAAGACTGTCCAAGGAACATCGGTGGTGTTAGTATTAGTGCCACTAATCAATCTTGTTTTGGAGAATATGCTGATTGGTCTTCATAAACGATTTAACTATTTCATGGGAAGAAACCTCCACAGTTTCATGTGTGATCAACATTTTTTTCAGCGTCTGGAGATTTTCGTCCATACAGAGGAGGACTCAAATTTCTCCGACTAACAAAAAACTTTCACTTATATGAATAAATAACAGAGAATGACTTACCGGTTCAGAAACGTATGCCAACATGACATTTAAGATAATTTGACTAAAACTAATATTTAGCGGCATTTAAATAAATCAAAATCCTTTTTATATCTATCCACAGACTATTAAGAGTATTAATTAAATTAAGATTAAATTATTAGTTAGTTTGTCAATTAGATTGATCACTACTGTTAATTTTATTTGATGTTAATTCAACTACTCTGCTGCTGTACTTGAGCAAAAATAAAAAATTCTTATTCTTATTTGCAGCGAGCTGAATCAGCCTTTTCTTTAATGTATGAATTAATTTCGCACATTTTCATGAAAATGTTCGCCCCTCGTTCTTCAAACATATTCCCTCGTAATGTAAAACCCATAATAACGTTACTTGGTACGTCAACTACTATTGCGAATTCACCATTGTATTGAGCAAGCTTACGTAATGCTTAATTTAGGTCTTATGGTTAATTATTAAAAGTTGTATGAAGAATCAAAGTTGATGATCAAAAACACCACAAAGTCCGCTGATCCCGCTTGCGAGGCTTCTAGCGCTTATAGTTAGAGAAAACTCCGTGACTTGAATTATACTTGATTACGCAGAATATTTCTGTGAAAATATGGCACTTGATTAATCTTATATATATTATACGTATATCTGTTAAGAACGTTCACTTGTATTTTAAATATTAGTGAAGAGGTGTCAAACTTTGTTAAACTTTTTAATAAACACGATACTATGCTTTAATTTGTTATTAGATTAGTCAATTACTCTGGTATGTTACAATTATGCGTAACATCTTACGGTACAATTTACCTCTTCAGCAATAAAAATTATGATTTTGATCGCCCGCACGTTAGTAAGGGAGATATCGCATTGGGGTAAAAAATGATCCCACACTTTTTTGACGGAAATACACGTTTTGAAACACCAGGAATCCGAATCAAACAAAATTTTGACGATGTCGGCCTGTCTGTCTTTCTGTCTGTCGGTCCGTCTGTATGTAATAAACTTGTTCTCATCATTAAGAATTAGTCTTCATGCTATGATATTATTTATTCAACTCCTTACATCGGACTGTAATTTATTACTAATACTAAAGACTGCTAATTACCAATATCGACTACTCTCGATTAAAAACGTGCATTGGGCTTTGGATATAAAAGTGCACAAATGCTGAATGACAACTTCCAAAATTAGCAAATTAAACGAGTAATTAATTTCTTAATACTAAATTACCAAATGTAGGTAAATCTCGTGTCCATCACATGTACTTATCCTCATTTCCGGCTAAACGGCTGAATTGAACCAAGTTTGGTCCACATATTCTTAGCTTAGACATAAAAGGAAGAGCCGAAAAGCTTTTCTGCAGAACGCGCATGCGAAGGTGTGCGGGTGGAATCTGTGCTAGCCACAGCAAATTTTTGTATAAGGTGTTCTAAAATGGATCCGGTAAGCGCAAATAAGGGTAGGTTAAACATTTACCTGAGGACCATACTTAGAGATCTTCTTTTTTTTTCACAAATGCATAAAAAATCATGCCTCCGACTGTTCCTTTCCTTTTCAATTTTTCGTTGATTGACTTAAATGAAATGAACTTCTTGTAATAACATGGACATGGCTCTTTGGTAATGGATATTTTAACTTAACGATCACGAATGAGTAGCCTTTTGAAAATGCCTCGCTTGTATTTATAAAATTAAAACTGAATTTGGATGCCAATACCATTCAAAAACGCCCATACGACATATCAATATAAATTACATACACAAAACATGATATAAAAACAGTTAACAGATTAAAGGCAAGTTGCAAAAAAAAGCTTGGAGTACCTAAAAGCAGGTAACTGTACGACAAGTGACAGTGACACATCTTTGGTTCAATAAAACCCTTTTGTTAAAAGCGATATGGAAAGTTATATGAGCTTGGAAGCCAAATTCAACGTTAACAACAAAATATAAAGCAGCGTAGGAAGCGTCGAGATACATTACTTACCTTAATGACACGCCCGTAAGACCAGACGGCTTGAGAGGGTGTAAAGACTCATGGCAGATAGAATGGCATAATGTAAGATACTCACCTAAAGGAAATAAAACCAGCCATTATCCCATGGGTATACCAGAAACTGAAGAAATTTTTCTTGATGAAAAACGCGGAAGTATTAATGAAATATCTAAAAATAACAGGACTAATAAAAAGAATGTAATATCTTATAATGGGATGATTGAAAAAGGCAAATACATAGTAGTCGAGCCTTAAAGAAACCGGTTAACGGTTTTTTAAAAGAAAGCACTAATGTGACGTGACCACTTTGTACGTCCGTCTGTCCAACCCTACGGCTGTGTCCCTATTAGATGTTAAGAGCCGGTGCTCTACTTTTTTCGCTATTGGGTTCGTTATGGTGCTGAGGTTTTCACCAAGGAAGGACTTTTTTCTGCGTTTATTACCAAAAAAAGTTAACAAAAACCAATTTTTTCATGTATGTACTATAATTTTACAGTTTTGCCGTTTATTATGCTTATAAATTCTGTGCTTTTTGTACAATCAAATTGAAATGACGTGTCAAAGAATAGGTTGTATATGCGCAGTTGTAACTTTCTTACCTGTGGACGGATTTTTAATAGAGACATCGGTTACGTTGGATTTATTTGAGCATTTAAGTTTCCGTCCGTCGTGTTCGTTGTGTCTTTCTGCTCACCCGAAGCACGTTTATTTTTAGATCGCTGCTTTAAGTCACCCTATATACCATTGGGATCTAGTTGAAATTGTTAGGTAATATTTCAGGAGGTAGGAAAACTATCTATATATTTTTTCTTATGTTAAAATCATGGTTAAGGTTGTTACTTTACTACAACCGTATCTTTAATAAGTAACTAAGGAAGTGTGCCATTATTTATGGCCTATGTGAGGATTTTTCTGAAATTTTAATAAAATGTTCTACCTAAGAAAGAAAATTAAACGGAGCATGATGGACGGACTTTTTGCTATACCCTGACATGTATAAAAAACGTGACCAAAGCTTGGTATGCGCTGGGTCCGTTTCGGTTTTTGGACGACTACACCGGAAAAAATTGGGTGCAAGGGAGAGATTCTTCGCTGAACCTTCAAGGCGAACCCATGTAAGTCGCGTAACATGTATTTTCAACTGAAAGTTTTACGACGAATCCGTATAATTGAAGTATACAGAAGATTCAATGTTTTAATGCGAAAGTTCAAGTTAACTCCCAAATTACAAGGGAAAACTGCAGCGCCAATTCCTGTGTTTTGCTTTTAAATTCTTTGTGAGTTGCCATTACGAGTAAAACTAATATAAAGTGACGTGAACTTTTGAATATTAAAAAGAACCACGACTGTGTTTTTAAAAAACAAAGTAAAAAACACAGTTGTGGTTCTTTTTAATATTCAAAAATTCAAATCTTAGCAGAACCAGAAAATGGAAAACTTCATCACATATAAAGTGACGTATTTATCCAAAGCGGAACTTTGCTGTATAAAGGAATTGACAGGTTGGCTGAGTTATTTTCAATATACAGATTCTGGATTAAACGGTAACCGGTAAAAAGTTTAAAGACGATTAAATAGTATATTAAGATACAAGTGTATAATCAAGTCTTTAAAGCACGCGCAACGAGTTTAAGGGCACGACGCAAAGCGGAGTGCCTTTAACGTTGCAAGTGCTTTAAAGATCAATTATACACGTGTATCTTATAGTATTTTTTATTATACCTGCAGTATAATTTAAAAATAGGAAATACAATGAAGTCATATTGACGTTATACTCGAATACATGTCTAATTAAGTGGGCTTGGTGTTCGTAATTTCACGATTGCCATGGAAATGTCACTTGACGTTTGCTTATAAAAATCATCGTCTTTGACAATTAAACGATTTCCGTTGAAAAAGATAATACACCGTCCATTCAATCGATTGTTGTAAAATCTAAACAAACGTTGGTATAGGTGTAAAATCCAACTCCAGTAAAGCCTATTATAAAGAATATGAAAAGTTCTTGCCATGGATGAATAGGAAGTTACCTACGAATACAGTTTTAAATGCATCCATAATGCTGTCATATATGAAGGAAATGTCAAAGGTATTTAAATCTTCTATATTTTGGTGCATTCATTCAAAACTTTAAAGCAATGCTGCGATTAAAAAGTGGAACAAATTTGGAAGCATGCCCTAAATTACGCGCGTTTGTGAAAGCTTCAACCAAAGGATAGGTACAAAAGCCAAAGAAATGTTCTGCATTTACAGAAAGCGACCTAAGAGGATTTTTTATTTCATCCAGATGACAGTTTCTGTTGGAAAGTGTGTTGTGCATGTTTAAAAAAGGATGAGTTGATTGTTGTTAAAGTGCGATGAGTTTTTTTTGTTTTGTAAAAACGTCAGATAATAAAATTGTGATTTTTGACAGGAAAAAGAAAAATAAAAAACGATTTGAACTTAATCCGTGACAGGACTCATTTTGTAATTAGAATTGATTACCTATTATTTTAGGTAAGAAACCACATATTTGGCGACCGTGTCTATAGATCTTGCAATCTCAAGAAAACGAAGGAAAGATGAACCAAGCATCCCTTAGCAGGAAGCGCGCTCCAATGCGAGCAATGATTACAAAGACTATTAAGGAAATTGAATTGGCGCTAGATACCAGAGATCAGACGACGTTTGAGACAAAGATTCATTGGTTGAAAATGAAAGGTGAAGAATTAGCGAAAATGGATGAAGAAATGATGAATATTCTTGCCGAGTCGAATGATTCGGAAGAAGTCCTAATATCAGAAGCCGAAGGCGCGCAGCACTACCAAGAAGAAATATACCGCTGCACTTTATTGAATACGAGTTGTGAAATTACATCCGCTGGTGTTACTGTATCGAATAGACCGGAAGTAGGTAGAATTAAGTTACCTAAGCTAGATTTACGAGTTTTTAATGGAGAATTAGAGGAGTGGCTCGGCTGGTGGGCTCACTTTGAAAAGATCGACAAAGCTTCTTTGGACGACGCAGAGAAATTTCAATATCTGGTGCAGGCTCTGGCAGGACCTGCGAAAGAATTAGTTTTAGGATTCCCGCCAACGTCTGAAAATTATCCTAAGGCTTTGAATTCCCTAAAAGAACGTTACGGAAACCAAGATTTATTAGGCGAATTGTATACGAGAGATTTATTGCAGCTTTGCATACGACAGTCGAAATCTAGACAGGATATTCTTCAAATTCATGATAAGGTTGAGACAGCATTACGTTCTCTAGAAAGTTTGCAAATTAATATGAAAGATTGTGCTCCTATAATTACCCCATTAGTTGAATCTACTCTTCCTGAGGAAACGCTCAAAGCATTTCGACGCGCATTACCTGTTGAGAAGCAATCATCTAAAGATCGACTAACATTTTTACTGCAATTCCTGAAAAAAGAAATTGATACAGAGCAGAGGGTAAAATTAGCTTCTAGATGTTTTGACCCTTTTCCGACACGAACGCGTACAGCTCAAGTACTACATACTAAAGAAAGAACCTTTGAAAATATTTGTATTTTTTGTGAAATACCCGGACATAAAGGAAAAAACTGCAGGAAGGCGCTTAGGATGAAAATAGACGATAAGAAGGCTATTTTATTGAAGAAGGGAGCATGCTTTATATGTACCGAAAAAGGACATACCCTCAAAGATTGTAAAATGAATGAAAACTGCCCTGTTTGTCAGAAGAGACATGTTTTACCTATGTGTCCTGTAAACCGTTTCTATTCGACTGGAAGAGGAGTTCCACAAGAAGAAAATAAGAGTGAAGTACAACCGAATCCTGAAAAATTCGAAAATAAGGAAACATCTTCAAACTCGGTAGTTATGTCAGTTGCTACGATTTTGCCAACAATTTTAGTTCCAATTAGAGGAAGATGGGGACAAGTCCGCAAAGTACAAGCCCTTGTAGATTCGGGATCTCAGAGATCATATATAATTAGTAGAGTCGCGACAAAATTGCAATTGCCTATTATTGGAACTGAAAAAGTAGCATTTGCCCTCTTCAGTGGAGTAACATCAAAAGAACAAGGACTGAATTGCTATAGAATTACAGCTCAATCAAGAGACACTATTTTAGAAATGGAAGTATTAGGAACAGATCGAATAACCAACTATACCACGCAGGTTAATGTTAAAATTGAAGGAAAAGAAACAGAAATTAGAGCTAGTAGCGGTCCAATAGAAATGTTGATAGGAGCTGATTATTTCGGTTCTCTACTGACCGGAAACTGACGAGTTTTAGATAAAAATCTCACGGCATTTGAAACTTTATTTGGTTGGACTGTGTTAGGAACACCCTCTGCACTTAGAACCTTCTCAACGTGTGTTGCGATAAATCACATAGAAGAAATACACGACCTTGAAACTAAATTCTGGGAATTGGAACTTCTTGGTATTAAAGATGATGCAATACAATGTGATAAAAAAGAAGAGATCATGAGAAATTTTTATGAGAATTTCAAGTACGAAAATAAACGCTATACTGTTTCGTTACCTTGGAAAAATGAAGTTCGTCCTCCGCCCAATAGAGCTCTAGCTGAAAGGCGATTAAGAAGTGTATCCAGTAGGATGACTCCTGAATTATATACCGAATACGATGCAGTTTTGAAAGATTGGATACTGACTGGTATTTTAGAGGAAGCTGAAGATAACGATAAAGGACACTATCTTCCGCACCGAGTTGTCGTACGTGAACAAAGTAACACAACCCGAGTGAGACCTGTTTTCGATGCATCCGCGAAAAGCGGGTTTTTGCCTTCGTTGAATGATACCCTCTCTGAATGCATAAATTTTATTGAATTATTGCCAATAATTCTCTTAAGATTTAGAGAAAATTTAATCGGTTGTTGTGCCGATATTGAAAAGGCTTTTCTTAGAATTAACGTGGAGGAAAAGGATCGCGATTTTTTGAAAATACTTTGGTGGAACGAGGAAGGAGAGATCATTTCATTAAGACATACCAGAGTTGTATTCGGCCTAAAACCGAGTCCATTTTTGTTATGTGCAGTAATCAAGACTCATTTGAATAAATTGAAAGACAGCAATTTCAAATTTCCTTGGGTAATTGAAAAGATGAGTAATTCGTTTTACATGGACGATCTAGTCTGCAGTGTGAATTCTAAGGAAGAGTTAGATGAATTTTTAATTCAAGCTAAAAATGTTATGGAGTCTGCTTCGATGATTTTGAGAAAATGGAAATTTAGCGGTTGCGATACACATGACGTGACAGTTTTAGGAATCCTCTGGTCTACGGACACCGACGAATTAGGATTAAACATTGATTGGTGGGAAGAAGAAAAGTTGCAGAAGCGGGACACCAAGCGTCGTATTTTAAGTTTGATTCACAAGCTATTTGATCCTATTGGCATAGTATCGCCTGTGTCAATAGTTCCTAGAATTTTTATGCAGAAGATTTGGAAGAATAAAATAGATTGGGATACCCCAATCAATGAAGAAGATCGAAAAGAAGTTGCAGATTGGTGTAAAGATATTCATTTGTTGAAGAAGGTTAAAATTCCACGATTACTAGGTAATGTAGAAACGATTAAAGGTGTTCATGTCTTTTGTGATGCCAGTAAGGCTGCTTATGCCTGCGTTATACTTGTAGTAATCGAAGATGATGATAGGAAAATTGATGTTCGTTTTGTTACCAGCAAAGCTAGGGTAGCTCCGAAAAATGTAACAATTCCAAGATTGGAACTGATGGCCGTTTTAATCGGTGTAAGATTGTTAAAATCAGTCTTAGATTCAATGTCTTGGAAGGACAAACCTGTATTCCTGTGGTCCGATTCAACTACAGTCATACAATGGATAAAGCGAAATGAAGCGTGGTCAATTTTTGTAAAGAACCGAGTCACAGAAATTCGCAGAAATTTGGCACCCCATGTAACTATAAGGCACGTACCTGGGGCTAATAACCCGGCAGATTTACCATCGCGTGGATGTAGTATTAAGAAATTTATAGAATGTAAATGGTGGGAGGGACCATCATGGATACGAAATTTAGAAGAATGGCCGTATGAAACAGAAGCTTTAGATGAAATAGAAATTGGTCTTGAAATGAGAAAGATTGAAAATGTACATGTTTGCACTGAAAAATTGAATTGGAAAGACCATTTCTTAATACGCTACTCTTCGTTTCAAAAAGCAGTTCGAGTTCTAGCTTGGATACGTAGATTTTTTAGAAAATTTCGAATAGGTGAGCATCTCGAGCCAGATCTCACTGTAGAAGAAATAGGAATGGCAGAGGAACACATATTTAAGCTTATACAAACGGATTTAAGAACCGATGGAAATAACTTAGAAACATTTAGAGATTCCAAAGGATTGGTAAGATTGCGAACCCGTATTGTTAATCGAGATGATAATGAATTATTCCTGTGCCCGATTGTATTGCCTGGAAGCAACGAATTAGTCTATCGATACATTCGTGAGCATCATGAAAGAATGGGACATCAAGGAGTGCAATTGCTCTTGAATAATATAAGAGAAAGGATTTGGGTGATAAGTGGACGACGTATCGTTCGGAAGGTAGTAAATTCGTGCGTCATTTGCCGAAGGTTTAGTACTAAGAATTTAGAACGACCCACACCCCCATTACCTGTGAACAGGATTAAAGATGCGGCCTGTTTCGAAGTTAGCGGTGTCGACTTCTGTGGACCGTTTTTACTGAAAACTGGAGAAAAGGCCTGGGTATGTTTATTTACCTGTGCTGTATACAGAGCTGTTCATCTCGAATTATGCCTATCATTATCCACGGATTGTTTTCTACAAGCATTAAGATGTTTTGTTGCACGAAGAGGGAGACCTAAGAAAATTTATAGCGATAGAGGAACGAATTTTGTTGGCGCAGCTAATCTACTTGAATTAATTAACTGGGAAAAGGTAAACAAATTTGCTACAAGTGAACGAATTGATTGGAAATTCAATGTGCCCAGTGCCCCTTGGTGGGGAGGTTGGTGGGAGCGTTTAGTAGGACTTCTTAAAAATATTATGAGGCGTGTATTAGGACAAGCCACCTTACATTACCAAGAACTTTACACAATCTTGTGTGAATGTGAAAGCATTATGAATAATCGTCCTTTAACTTACTTAGATGAAGGTGGTGAAGTAGCCCCGTTGACCCCAGCTATGTTTTTAAGAGATCTTATAGAAGATGGTATGCCTGAAGTTCGAAGTGAAAGAGATGATTTAACCAGACGAGCATTATACCTTGCAATGCTCCGGAGAGACCTGAGAAAACGTTTTCGAAATGAATATTTAGGTTTTCTTCGAGCTCCTCGTCATAAGAGTGACTCCCGCTCCTTGATGATTGGCGATATAGTTCTAATTGGAGACGACAATACCAGACCTTTGGATTTTCCCCTTGCGGTGGTAGAAGAAATGGTTCCTGGTATAGATGGAGTTGAACGAATGGTTCGGCTACGCACAGAGAAGGGAAAGATATGTCGTCCGATTCAGCGGCTCTACCCACTAGAGATTCGTAGTTCTATTGGTAAACTGAAGGAAAATGCTGAAGTGGAAACTACCGTTCCACCTATTGACATGGTGGACTTGAAGGATGACAGTCAAGAAGATTATGCATCGGAAAATACAGATGTTATTGATCGAAGAGGACGGGTTATACGTAGACCAAGTCGTTACCTTTGATCAAGAAAATAAGATTTCTTGGGTGGGAGTATGTTGGAAAGTGTGTTGTGCATGTTTAAAAAAAGGATGAGTTGATTGTTGTTAAAGTGCGATGAGTTTTGTTTTGTAAAAACGTCAGATAATAAAATTGTGATTTTTGACAGGAAAAAGGAAAATAAAAAACGATTTGAACTTAATCCGTGACAGGACTCATTTGTAATTAGAATTGATTACCTATTATTTTAGGTAAGAAACCACATATTTGGCGACCGTGACAGGACTCATTTGTAATTAGAATTGATTACCTATTATTTTAGGTAAGAAACCACAGTTTCAAAAGTCATACTTGAAGTATCGTTACTTAGCAACTTTAAAGCACGTGTGTTTTAAAGGCCCTTTTTCGCACGCATTTGAGTGTTTAAAACGGAGATTGTGATTCAGGTATAATAAAAAAGTGTTTTTGCTGGCTGTCAAAACCCTAAGTAAAGAAGGAGAAAATCTAAAACACTTGAGACATAGTATATTCCATGAACAGATTTATATACTTTTTATGAATGATAAGCGATTCCAAACAAAAGATTTTGGTGATTTTCTTCATTAATTAATTACGAAGAATCGCAATTTCAGTCGGGGAATTTTTCGCTCAGCTCGTATTCGGAAACCAGACTTTTGATATCCGGCTCATCTTCAATAGCACTGATCCTTGAACTCGTAGAAATCGATTGGCGAAGATTTGACATCGCTATCTCTTTTCGTTCTCGCGTTAGATGAGGAACAGGCAGACGGACAGACGGACAAAATAATCACGTAAGGAGAATTTTTATTCTTTCGAAAAATTCCTCTAAAAGTGGATTGCGAATGCACAGTACATTACTTTTTGAATTGACCATTTCTTTTCTGAAATTTTAACTGAAGATGTTTACTTACAAAAGCGATCACACGTCATCAGAAATTGATTGTTTATGCGCAAAGTCATCCTTCTTAGTTCCAGGCGGATTTGAAAATGAATTTGACTATAGAGCAAGTAACCATTTTTTTAAGACCGCGAATCAAGTTGTTAAAATAGAAACTAATCGTGGTAATTTTACTTATCGGGCAGGAAAATTATAACAAAAAAGTTGTTCCTCGCTATTATGCATTTATGCATAGGGTACAAAAAGTAGTTGTGTCTTTTGTTGTTAAAGCTGTACAAACAAATTTTTTACACCATCTATGAAGAATAAACTACGCCCATGAATTTTGACAATAAGCTCAATCAAATTTTGATTATTTATTAAAAAAAAAAATAAAAAATAATGACAGGATGAGATGAAATAGAATTTTTCTAAATTTACCCAAAGTTCTACTACTGCCCCCAGCAAATTTACCGCTTAGCATGAAATTACTATGCGGGAAACACTTCGTCGTATTTAAATTTTTTCGTAATTTTGTTAGCGATGGACAGAAGTATAGATGAAACTCGTCGTTCGATTAATGGCGTTACAATCCCAAGGAAATCTTTCCTGTTCTGATTAAGAATGTCATTCGCTGCTTTGACTAAAATTATAAAATTAATAAAGTATGATGGTCAATGTACATGCATACTTAATGTGACATCGTTTGGAGTAGGAGTCTCTAAAAGGATGTTGTAGTCCCCGATTTGCAGTTGGACCTCCAAACTTGTAAATTGGAAGGTATTTTCACCATTTGCTTGTTTAGACTCGGCCTTTAGTACAGCGGTTCCAAGACAGTTAGCTAAAATAAAGCGTTAAGAAGTGCAAACAATTAAAAGCAGAACGTACTCGCATTTGCATAAAATTTGCCTTGCCCTTTGAATGGTACTACTAAAATTCGGGCGTTTATATCGAAGTCGCCAGTCAATCTTAACAAAGGTATTATTACTTGAATACGGAACGTTAAATTGGGAATATTTGTTCTGAAACAAAAGCTCATTTAGTTCAAGGGCACAGCGAAGTTTTTTAAATAATTAATCGACATAAAAAACTCGATCACATTATATAACAGATAACAACCTATTAATTAGTTACTAATATACTCGTAGATCAACTTACCTACGTGTAATGGATTTATAATTTGAAATAACAAGCGTCATTTGTTTTTTAGAGTTTTTCCGAGAAAATTAACAACAGCCAGCGGCGATTTGTCTATATAAGAATTATAAGGCTATAGGTACTTACTTTAGTTTGACAAGCTGAAAATCGGAAGCTCCGTAAACGTCAATGTTTTTCAGTAATGCCTTAAACGTAGGCGATCCTCTTCCGAGATCTACGTCTTCCACTTTCAGAGGTTCCAAACCAGGCACGTCTAATTCTGCAATGCCTTTCCTTAAACGCGGTCTTAAAAATTCAACAGATTCCTTAATGCAATCGGCAACTTGCGGATCGCTTCTCTTACAAACGTGAATATAATCCGCTAAAACGCACACAATAGTAAAGCCACCCTATATTTAACACCCCTTACGTATTTGGGCACGAGCGCTCACAACCACCAAAAGGGACACCAAACCAAATTCGAAGTACATGTTCACTTCTACCGATCAATTTGGACAATAAAAGTAATGTACCACTTAATTGACTTGTTGTGGAGTAGCCGATAAAAAAGACAAGCTTATTTATATAGTAGGTAAGATTTTTTAAACGTCCTTCAGCAATCTACGAACTTTCAACCATAAATCCAACCAATGAAACTTATATATACAGAAACATTGAATGAAAACTCACCGTATGGTAATTATGTCCTATTTCCAATTGCAATTACAAAAAAGGACTATAACCTTAATTGCCACCGAGCAATTAGATAATTGTAATATGAAATTAAAAGTCTTGGTGTTTATTCTAATGCCGGTAATTAATGAGCATATCTTGAAGATCTAATGCATTTACCTTGGACGATTGTGGGATAGCTCAATCCGCCCAACAAAGTATTACCTATTTATTCTATGACTTTGACATTGCTTCACGGTGGAAAGTTAGGCTTTTACTTTAATTTACGGAAGTTCACCAGGAAAACCGTATTTAAGTGGAGCTAATCTGACTGGCTTAATGTGCGTTTCCAAAAAGTAATTAAATTAAATAATACTCGCTTAAAAAACGTGTAGTTTCGATTACTGCTTAAATTTTCCGGTTATTAAGAAACAAAATTCTCTACTACATTGTCGCTGGTTTTTGCGCACTTACTTCTCCGATTTTGGTAAACTGTACAAGTCATCTCTACACTCACTTTTTACTTTCTTGGTCCAAGCATGATGCCGATCCCTAAATTAACAGCCAAATGAAGTTTTATTAGGGCCAATTTAGCGTTCTACACGTCTAGGTAGGTATGTGAAATAGGGAAATTAACAAACTACGAATGGCTTGGCTTTCATATTGCGCTAGCCGATGTTCTGTATTTAATTTTATGTTTGTATTTGAGCATCTTGGCCTGTAAGTAATTGTTTCTTCTTTACAGATAAAAGAAGAACCCGGTAATTCCAACTTTACGAAGAAGCTGCTTTCATATGTGGCTTCGATCTAAGACGACTTCCTATATAAACAGATCGAACTAATTTTGAAAGAATTGTCACGAAAAACGTATTAAAGACACGTGTTATTGGAGATTTGATTAAAATCCTAAAATTTGGTGGGAGGTGCTCTAAAGGTTACGATGAAGAGAAAATTTGGGGTGTATTAAGAAAGGAACTAAAAAACGAATTGCTTTTCAGTATAACGTCCAAGATCTCAATCTGCCAAAGCAAAGATTATTAATGCCACTTTAATAACCGATTCTGTCCTTCTGTATCTAAGAATATGTGTAAAAAATTTGGTTCCATCCGTTTAACCGGAAATAAGAGTACAAACGGACCGACATACCGACATCATCGACATTTTGTTTGCTTCGGAATCCTGGTGCTTCAAAACGTGTATTTCCGTTAAAAAATTGGGGGATCATTTTTTACCCCAATGCAATACCTCCCTTATCAACGTGCGGATGGTAAAAAAAAATTCAGTCAACCTCTAGAATTAGAAACTCCATTAAATGAAATTTATGTGTTTCCTCTTCGGTTTAGTTTGAGATGTTTAATATACAGATCATTACTTTTGCTACGCCAAAGGCCATGCTAATGACTTTGGGAAAACCTTGGCACAAGAGGAACTGAAAAGGTATTGACGAGTTCGAGCAGGAAAAAAGTAAAGTCAAGTGTAATTTTAAGGACTGTGAGTGCATACGCAGTTCGGTATGAATGATGCTAGTAGACAACCTTAATCGCAGTAAAGGTAAGTGCCCTGGACCGGAACAGCAATGTCAAACAAACCGCTTTAAATTATTGTTTCTTAGCAATTTCGCTCAAAATGTATTAATTTGTCACATCACTAAAAATAAAAGGTGACCTTATTCGATACACATGTCCATTAACGATTAATTAATTAAGAAGAAATAGTGGGAGTAAATTGACCACAAAACACAAAAAACGTTAGCGTCAAACGTGAACTTGAGTGTTATTTTGCGCTTTAGGTATACAAGCACAGATTAACTACAATAGTAGTTAATCGGTGATACAAGATATTGTAAAATTGTTTTCTTTTGCGCGCATGGCAACAAATGTGGGGTGGCATGAAGCTTAACGACTCTATTGACTTATGAAATAACACTCCATGTTCTAGGGACACCTCTTGTACGACAAAGCTCACTCACTGATCCTTTGATCCCTAAAGCCTGCGAAGACAACTCCTAAAATGTTAAACGGCACAATATTGCATTGCAAGTGGCATATTTCATTTGATTATTTAATTGCCAGAATTAAAAGAGCGAAATCATAAAATGGTACGCGTACCATCTCTTACTGCAATTATTTACAGTATAGGTGCAAGGTGTCACTTTATTTTGTTTATAATTTTGAAATTTGTTGAGATACACTCTCTGACTACTCTTGACCTTTTTTGGCAAATTTAATATCATAAATTAAATGACAATTATAATAATCAAATTTTGATGTATAGTTTTGCGGTTAACAATTTTTATGAATTTTTACACTATACAGTGCATTCAATAAAAAGTGCATATTTTACAAACCAGGCGAGTGAAGAGTCATTATTCGCGTAATTGTTTACGCTGAAGCGATTGAGACCATACCCATACTTAGGTATAGGATAGGATCAATATTTTGCGAGATATGAATGGTGTTTGTTGAAAAAAGATGGAAAAAGAAAATATTTCCAATGAAAAGTAGGTTTAATCCACCAAAAACGATTAGTGGAGTAATAACGATATTTACTACTGCTTTTAGAATCTTTGAGTTTAGTCCGTATATATCTACCGATGAGCTATTCGATAAACTCATAATAGCGTCTCTAATATGAGTTTGGGTCTGCAAATATATTCGACATGTTATGATTTATACAGTATTTACAATAGGCTAATGACCAAGTAGTCGACGCCTTAAAAAAAAAAAAAAAAAAAAAAAAAAATATGAGTTTGTGATACCTATTTAAAGGAAAATATGTTTTTTGAAGTATTTGTTTTGTTTAATAAATCTTTTGAGGTTTTGCAGGTTGTAGCAAGTATTGTATTCGATCAGCAATATTTGCAAAGTAATTATTTAATTCATTTTCTGTTGGCGTATCTTTATCGATTTTTATTTTAGCCTTGTTTGTTTTTTGCTTAATTATATTCCATCGTGCTTTATTAGGGTTTGAGCTTTGATTTATATAATTATCATGTGCCTTTACTTTAGCATTTAATATTGCCTTTCTATATTGTAATTTAAATTTTTTAATTGCTGTCTCAAGGTTTGGGTTTAAATGGCTTGATGATTTGCTTAAATCACACAGAAAATGTAGGTGTTCTCGCATGGATTTTAATTCATCATTAAACCATGTTATTAATCTAAAAGGGGTAGTTTTTGAAGAATTAACTTTAATATGTCTAATTGGAAAAGCAGTATGATGTGCTTTAATTAGAATATTATTAAATTCTTCAAACTTTCTATTTGAGCTTGTGCCACCTACAAAGTCAACTCTTTTCGCAGAGAGTAAGTTGTGAAATTTTGAAATTCCGTATTGAGTAATTGGTTTAATGCTATAACATTTTTCCCTAAGCGGAAGGTTTACTTGGGAAGCTAATGCTACGCTAATTAGCTGACCAGAGTGGTCTGATATAAGTATTTAGGTCACATATAGACGTACTTATTATCAGATGCGTTTAAATTTGTGAGTATATTGTCGATGCAATTTCCCTTTCTTGTACCTTCAGTTACAGTTTGTTCTACCTACTGCTGTTTTTACAGGGTGTCTGTCGTATTAATAAAGGTCACAGGCTGGAACCGTCAATTGCACAGCTTAGACAAAAATATTTTGTAAACTAAAGGAGACAAGAGAAATCGTCGGAAATTATTTTGAAGTTTCTAGGTTTGCCGCTAGAAGGCGTACGATTCATAGTTAACTATTTTTCGTAAAATATACCCAACAAACATGCATATAAACATGCATCACAATTTTGTATTTAAATTTTCAAGAAAACCTACAAAGTTTATGTAAATAGTATATTACAAGAACTTTATATTGAGATTTAATGTATATTATCGTGTTACCTAATTCGTTACCCTCGATACTAGATAGGCAGCAGCTTTTGTTTGAATTTGAAGCGTCATGGCGTTTTATCGCGTTTAGGAAGTTTTATTGTCATTGCAACGAAATAAATGCGTGATTGAAAATAGTTCAACACTCAACGTGAAATTTACACTAAATAGTAAAAAATGAAGCATAATTTATAAAACACAATACTTAGACTGCCAAGTGCCAATGTAATGCCGCATAGGGGTGATTTACATACGAACATAATTATGTCGAAATAAAATCGGTTCATCTGTGCCTCGCTGACTTTGAGGGTGAAAATTGTGTAATATTTGTTGTGTATAATTATTTTCATGTAATAACCGGCCTAGAATCCAAAACAATTCGTACTCTTTCGATCAGACTTCTCAATCAAAAGTTATAGACTAGAAACCAATTTCGAAACAAAATTCAAAGGGCTGTAACTTTTGAACTAGTAGCCCAATCTTGGAACTGTTTGAAATTATGGATTCTACAGGCCACATTCTATAAGAAAATTTTTTTTCCGGGTCGATCTGAGACAATTTTTTTGCGGGCCTCAAAAAAAGGCAGTGTATAACCTTCCTTTTTTACCAAAAATCGACTGCACCAAAATTTTTCGGGAAAACGCTTTTTCTTATTATTTTTGGTGCGTACTAATAACCCATGCATCGCGAAAGTTGGTTTTGCCTTTATTCTAGTGTACACCACCTTCGAAAAGCTTTCTTTTCAGATAAGTTTCTTGACGGATAGGGCTTTAATAAATTTTTAAAAAGTGAAAGGTCAGTATTTCCGATGAAGTATTATGGAAAGAATGGGTCATGTGCTTCTTTGGGTACAGGATGCGGTCGTCGCATATTTAAAGTGTCCGCTTTGAGGTTTCGTCCAATTCTTGAATTTTTAAACACTGTCCCATCACCGTTACTTCCATAGTCGCCCATATCAATTGGAATAAAATTGCTCTGTATCCGCTATAGCCAATAATTGCAATAAAAATTAACTTTATAAATTGGATTCTAATGTGTCTCCCATCGATGCCCCCGATAGAATTGGGTAAATTCCAAAGTTCCTCAAAGCGTTCAGCTATTTCAATCCATTTCAATTCACTTGGAACTGCCAGATATTCTACTTGCACATTCGACCAAAGGCTATCGGCAGCACCTGAATCCTAAATCCCAACTACAAACTCTTGGATCCGAACTACAGGACGAAAATCGTGAAGATACCAATTTACCATGTGTCCTAGGGATATGATAGAGATAGGGTCTTGCGGTTTGCGCATCTCTGTGCCACTTTTTTGTTAAACTTTTAATAGCAAAAATAAAATAAATCTATACGTCGCTTACCTAATATAAAAACAGTAGCAGGTAGTCGCCCACT